>NC_056733.1:1749224650-1749294650 GCF_019279795.1 Protopterus annectens
TGTCTCTTGTGAGTCAGGCAGAAATTAGAACTGATCAATTATGGATAGAAGAGGTCACTTAAGGTTAATCATTTGTGAACTGAGGGGTGGAGCTATGAACTAAACCTTCTATTTAAGGGAAAATAAAACATTTCAGAGCTTTACTAGAGAGGCTCCCCCAGAGTCTGCTACACTTTGCTGTGAAGGAAAGGTTAGTTTGCTTTTTATTTGTTGTATTTTGTATTACTTTATTGCCTTTTTAAATTTTGAATACTGTAATTTGTTTTCTTTACCTTGTGTTTTACTTGTATTCTGCTTTTAACTGCATATTAAAACTTCAAAAGAGACCACAGCTCTGTCTCTTGTGAGTCAGGCAGAATTTTTTTCCCCACCCTCCCGTGCATTTACTGTCGTGTTCTTAAATACCACTGTATGTGGGATGCCTGCCTCTTATGTTAATTTGACCATATATCTCATTTCCTCTCTGCTTTTACTGGCTGGTGTGAGTAAGCACAAAATTATCATTTTGTGAAATCACTCCCCTTCAGCTATTTAAATTTATTGGCCATCCTACTTTATTCCATAGTACCAGAATACAAAAGTGACCACCCCCTTTCAATCTATCTTGCTGTTTTAAAAATAGTGACTATCAACTAAAACTTAACTTGTTAGACAGATAAAACTTAAGTTACCTACTTTCACATCTAATTTATCTACTGCACAGTGCAGTGTTTAGGATAAGCCATTTTTTTCATCTTTCCTTTAACCATCCCTGTGACTAGCACTTTCTCTAATATCTGCTGGAAAGCACTAGGAAGCATTAAACTGATACAAGCACTCAACTCTCCTTGTTAATAAGGAGAAATTACTCATAGGCACTAAACAGCCTATAATTGCAAAGTACCTTGCTAAGGCAAGGGAAAACAGCTCCTGTACTTTACAGCAAAAGCACCAAACCAGGCATGTCCAAGAATCAGCTTCCGGTGATTTCTCCTGTCCACCTGGTGAATCTGGGCATACTGGGGCAATGCAGCAATTACCTCACATACACAGACAACCCTCTCCTCCTACCACACAACACTACAACCTTTCAGAAATGCACTTACATAGCCAAACTGGAAGCAAAGCTCTCTCCATTCAAGATTGTGCTAGACAGTCAAGAGGAGAAGGTTAACACCCACACTACACCTCAAGCAACACATATCCCTCCTAAACCCACATCACCAACACCCACACATAGCAACATTAAATCCACATATGCAGAGGCCCTTAACTGTAACCTGCCCAAGCAACAAGGACCTCCAAAGCTGAAATGCAGATAAACACCAATCACAACCAAAGTGTCACATAGCTCACAACACCAGTGTGCCACCCAGCAACAGCCCCCAATGCAAGACAACGTACCTAACACTTTAGTCATAATTGACTCTATAGTCAGGCACACTGATGTCCCACTCACCAGGCTGAACAAGGAGAAAATTACAGTCAGCTGCCTGTCAGGTGCCAGGATCCACCATATAATGCATGCATTCAAGTCACTCCACAGCAAGTACAAATATGACTCTGTCATTGTCCATGTTGGAGTGAATGACTTGAGATGTACCTACCTGGACTACATGAAAAGAGACATGGAAGAGCTTTCGGATCATGTGGCCCAGGCAGGTATGACCCAAGCCCTGAGTAGCATCCTGCCTTCACCCAGAATGATACCAGAATATAAGGACAAAATTATTGACTTCAACAATTGGCTAAGCTTCTGGTGTCATTCAAAGGGGATTCAGTATTTGTCTGCCTAGGATGACATGATCAACAGACCATGATGCTTTGCCAGAGATGGCCTGCACCTGTTGCCCCTGGGATTTACATTACTGGCTAAGGCTCTTGTCACCCTTATAGTGTCTTTTTTAGGCAAAGTTCAAAGAACAAAGCCACCACCATAACAGGTACAAGCATGCAAATTCTGAAGGTAATGCTACTCAATGCTAGAAGTCTAAACCTCAAAATGCACTCTCTCGAGGCACTCCTAAAAATGGAGAACATTGATATCTGTGCAGTAACTGAGACCTGGTTCAAGGCTCCAGAGAACACCCCTGCAATACCAGGCTACAACTCTTCCCACACTTTTCGGCCACCAAACCAGGACCAAAACACTAAAGGTGGAGGCGTGTCCATATTCACCAAGGATATTCACACCACCAGGCTAGTTGCCCAACACAATGTATCTAAAAGTATCCAGGTGCACCTAACACTAGGTAAGACTGCAATACAAATTGTACCTTGATACAGATCCCCACCATGCCTCAAGATTTTCACTACACCTTTCTAAACATACTGGAAAATATTAAGATACAACTAAACACCCTAATATTGGGAGATTTCAACTACCCTGCCATTAACTGGGAAAACTACTCATGTACCAACACCTTTGCCCAAAGGTTCTTGGAATCCATAAATTCCAAAGCCCTGGATCAACTAATCCATAATCCCACTAGGGGCTCCAATATCCTAGACCTGTTCATTACCAACATGGAAAATCGATGCTCCACACCTATGGTCACCCCCTCGTTGGTTAGGTCTGACCATAAGCTAATCACCCTTAACATAAACATCACACCCCACCCCACCCCCGTAAGGAAACATCCATAGAAAACTTCTCCAAAGCCAATTTCATGCTACTGAAGTCAGAAGTGACAAACTTCATGACACCCATGCAGGCAGGAATTGAAAGTTTGACTGCTGAATCCTACACTAAGGCACTGTACAAGCACATCCACTCATGCATGAATCGTGCCATTAACAAACAATGCAAAGCAACTCAAACCTGTCAATAACTGCCATAAATGACCAATATTTATGCAGCATCATTGAATACAGTCTCTTGATGACCAGATAAGTAGACTATAAAAGTTAATGAGCTAGTAAATCATTTATGACATTCAAATATTTGGTGTGTGTGTGTTTGTGCATTTTTGGCAACCAGGTTTAACAGGTTCTTGGAAAAAAGTACACGCTAAATCTCAAATCTCCGAAATTCAAAGAAGGACTGAATTCCAGTGACCCTATGGGTCTGGTCACACTGAGATCATCCAAATTAGAGTGGTGAAAAGCATAAGAGGCACAAAGTGCAATCTTCCAAACTTTGGGAATTGAAATGTACAAACAGGGAAAAATATACTATGTCCATGGTTGTGGTAACTCATATTATTCCCCTTTCTACAGGGTCATCAATGACTGAGTCAGCGTATATAAGTACCATGAGGGTGAGAAAGCAGAAGCCATGTCAGTAAGTGAAAGAGGATGAAATCTCCCTACAAAAGTTTTTTTTGTTAATATTTTTCACAGGGTAGGCCAACTGGGCACAAGTGTCCTTTTCAAGGACCCACAAGCACTGTTTGATTAAGTGACTTGCTCAGATTCACACAATAAAAACAAGGTGGAAACAATCAAACCCTCTACTTAGGGTACAAGTAGCAGCTTATTAACTGCTCAGTGCCTTATGAAGTATTACGATATCAAGTTTCATAGTTAACAGTTTTTTCTGGTTGAATCACTATTTACTTTTCAATGTTTCAAGACTCTCTTTATCAGGTGCCACATTTCTGATAAGGATCCAGTTAGTGCCAAATGTTGTCCATTTATATGAAAGAAGATATACTCTTCACTTAATTTGAGATTGTGGCACTGATCCAGTAAACTTTCCATGAAGTTTAAGGAGTTGGAAGAGCTGGGAAAGCAGGGTGAGTTGGAGATAACTTTCTTGGACTTATAAATAATGAAACATAACTGTAGCAGCGATTACCAGAAAATGGAACTTGGAGTCTAAACCAAATATATTAAAAGTAGTGAATGTAGTAACAGACGTAAAACAACCGGAAGTGAGATCTTTTGAAAAAGGTAAGAGCAAACTGCATAGGAAAAAATGGGGATTGTGGAAACAAAACATACAGGGAAAGAATGAGGTTTAAAAGAAGGCAGGGCTTAAATGAGCTAAGTAATGTTTGAGTGAGAAAGATTGGGTAGATTATAAGTGATGCATAATGATTGAAACTGGGAGTGTATCAGTATGGTTTGTGATGTCTAATGATTGCAATCGGGATTGTGTTGGTCCGGTTTGTTTTCATTTATATAAATTTATGATTGCCGATGTCATAAGTGATGGTTTAATAAAGATATTTCTTCTTTAAAAGAAAAGGGACATGAATTGAATAATTTATATAATGTTGCTTAGGTTATACGATATATAGCAATATATGTGAATCGTACTGTTTGTTAATATTAACTTGTAAGTACAGTTTGATTACTTTTATATAAATGTAAATGTGCCTGTGTCACAAGTGGTAGTCAAATAAAGCTGCTTAAAAAAAGCATGACTGTAGAAAGTCATCACACCTTCAGAATGACTTCTCAGAATCTAAGGTGAAATATGCCACCTGAAAGAACAAGGCCAGGTTATTCAGTGTATGAAAGACCTGACTTCCTGTAAAGTAAAATGAGTTAGACAGATGTTTTGTTTAACAGAAAATCATATAGGTAGAGCACATGCAAATGCTTTCAGGAACTGGTATTTTGTGCTTCCTTGAACAATGTTTTTGTAATCTGTGGGATTAACCTACCCAGAATCCATAATTGTTTGGATTCATGGGTGCCGGAACCATAGAGCCAGGGGAGGAGGAGCTCCCTCACCTTTACAACTGAAAGACCTGTCGGGAAAAATTAATGAAGTGGAGTTTTCACGTTAATGTGTATTCACACACAGAAGTTAAACTAACTAAACTAGCTGTTTTTGTTCTCTTATTGCTCTGTGTTACAGGAGTTATGCTGGGGTCTATATCATATGAGTGAATAAAAAAAAGTGAACGCTCACAATCTCGAAAGTACCGGACCTCGAACTTGCTATAGCCCCCCACACCCCATGCTAAATATATATTCCAACTACAAGATCGCACTACAGTGAGGAAAGGGCAAATATTCCATTCTTCACTGTACCGCAATCTCAGAAAAAGCACTTTGAAGTCTGGAACTTTCAAGATTATGAGCATTCGTGATTTTTTTCCTATTCACTCATATGCTATAGACCCTTTATGCTGCTACTGTTCCGTTGGTGCTGCCAGAGCCAGAGTCATGCTGGTCAGGAGAGATTTGTTCATTTATTTGCACTTGTTATGCTGTGTGTGTGTGTGTGTGTGTGTGTGTGTGTGTGTGTGCGTGCGTGCGTGCGTGCGTGCGTGTGTGTGTGTGTGTGTGTGTGTGTGTGTGTGTGTGTGTGTGTAATGCCCAAGTTAGGTATACGTGGTGGTTAGTGTTACTCAGGCTCAGCCAAGAGCCTGACTTATCTACCCATACCACCACTTGTGATTCAGGAATTTGAGTCCATAGCTCTCCTCTGTCCAGATTTTCACAGAATATTTGGCTCATACTTTTGGTCTGTTCCTCTTAAAATTTGTCCTTTTCTTGCAAATCAGTGAGAATTGAATTAACTACATAATGATAGCTGTTTAAGTTTCAGTCTTCCTATCTTTCAGGAAACCCATGGTAACACAAAACAGTTTATTTTAGCAACTTTCCAAGATTATACAAACAATATTTAAAATATGTCCCTGGTTTTGGCCTTTGTCCCCCAAATAAATTTTGGATTTTTCCAGATTCCTTGTGTTGGGAAGTTGAGAGATTTAGTTGATCGTCAAGTGGATTTTACAAGGAGTTGAGAGCTTCAGGGGAAGAGAAGTTTAATGCTACTTATGCTAAGTTGTTCGCATTGTTAGTAGAACAACAGGTAGTATATTTGTTTTTGATGCAGAAGGCTGTGGGTACTACTCCCACAGTATGTAGATGAATCACTGATACTGTACTGTGTTGTACTTTAATAGGAGTCGATGCCACAGTCCTATGAATGCCCTCCTTTGGAGGAGTTACCTAGTAACTATGAACCCATTATCAGTTTGCCATCCATTCCCCATTGCAAAATTACTAGCTTATCATTTTTTAATGCAGCATAGGCAATTTATTCTTCAAGGGCAACAGGCACTTTATTTGTAGATGAAACAATGAAATATAAAGTTGTTTGCTAGCAGCAACCTCTTCATTAGTTACAGATACCTTTAATGTGGAATTATTTAGATGACTTATGTCTGCAGAAATTTTGCATATTTATTGATATTGGTGGATTGTAATGACAGAAGTTTGAGTGGCCATTTATGGTTGAAATTTTCTGAAATGGGTATTTTTGTCATTATTGGTGCATACATTTTGTTTCATTGCTTCCTAGAAGACTGTTTCAAACTAAAACTCATTCTAACAAGTGATGCTGTATTATACAAGCAATATAATTTAATACAATCAGGTTAATACAATCAAGAAGGTGAATCAAAGAATGTATACAAGTATGCTTGCTCACAGGATGCAGGAGATCAAAATAGGGGAAGGGACCAGTCACCAATGATGTCCCCCAGGGTTTGGTGTTGAGACTTTTTCTATTTGGCACATACATCTCAAAAGTAAAAGGAAATACCAATGGGCTTTGTGCAACTAAGTTTGAGATGACTGCAAGCTAGGAGTGGTTATTGAATCCCCAAATGACTTAACCATCATGCAAGAAGGTTTGTCCCATACAACAACTGGTGCCAGAATCATAAATCAAAACTAAACTCCAAGAAATACATTATCATATCCTTTGGGAAGTCATCTACTCCAGGGAACTGCCAAACTGACAATGCCCCCTGAGAACTGACCCATTTGTTTGGAATTTGGGAACTTGTGTGTACAGTGACCTAACTTTTGACCAACATGTGTCCAGAGTCATAAGAAAGTCTTTCTATATTGCACAGCTTATAAACAAATTGATTGTGACTAGATCTAGAGATGTTATTGTCCCTATTTACAACACCCTCATTAGGTCAATTATTTTGTATAATGCCTACTTTGGCATGTATCTGTCCAGACCCATGCAACATTTGGGATACCCACAGAGATACCTTACTAAAAGGATACAAGTCCTAAACAATAGGTCTTGCATGGACCACCTCAAAGATTTATCACTATACTCAGTATCCTACAGAGTGCTTAGAGGTGATGTGTCTGGCATGCAAGGCATCCTCTGACCTAATACATATGGACCTACTGAACATCAGCAAGTCAAATGGCATCAGAAATACTCAGTTCAGGTATCTAAACTGAATGTTGTGTAGAGATGGATATATATCCAGAACAGACCATCCATTCAAGTAAAACAAAGCTCATCCCTGTCCATATTCAAATGCAACTTGGATCTTAGGATGGGTAATAGAAAATGTACTCCAGGATTGCCCCTCGTGCCACTAATGGATAGAGGCAATTCCTAAATGGTGCATCCCTTACATGGGTCCCCTCAAATTAGCTATAGTGTGATCACATTTATTCTCACTAGGGCTTATATACACTTATCAGCCATGGGATAGGTAAGACCAATCAGGAAATGTTAATTCAAGCACCAAAATGGAAACTGGCTAAGCTTATAACATCCTCCAAGTGAACCTATGTTGTGGTAGCAAATAGTTTTAAAAAATTGCCCTTTTTAAATCACTAAGTGCCCCTGTCACCCTCTGCTCCCCCAGTCTTCAACAGCTTCCAGCGCCTCTGCTTGAATTATATGCAAGCTGTTAGGAGCAGTTTCCATGATGTGTTGTAGGTATGAACTTTGGCACATTCTGCTTACAAGGATGGGTTGTGAGCTTTGTTGAGTAGTGGGGATGCAATGTAGCAGAATGTGAGCTTTAGGCCTCTTGTACAATCTACATATGCATAATATTTAGTCTTGAACAACAGCCATGATAGAATGGCAGGCTGTAATTCACCACAGCAGGGAGCTCCATAGCTGTATGTCATTAAATAGGTACTACCACATTGATAGACATTTGCAGGCAACAGCATGGATATATTAGGGAGTTCCTACTATAGTTTGGCAAATTCAGCACCATTGTATCATTTGGATTTAAGTTTCCTGCTTCTCATTAGGCCCAAAATGTGCAGGTACTATAACCGAGTCTTCTTTCTTTTCAGACTGTTCTCTGACAGCATTGGAACTATGCTTGACAGTTGATTTAGTTGTAAGTTGTAGTTTCTGGATATTTGTGCTGAAACTGTTCCAGGACTAAAGGGTGATAGAAAGCTTGTGGAATGTTATGAAATACTAATTAAGGACAATGGAAGAAGAATACTCCTTTGCTAACAAAGTATGGCATAATTCCAAGGTAGTTGCAAGGTGCAAATTGCCTCTGGGTCATTTCTTAGTAAGCACAGAGTGAGTCAGTTGAACAGAATACAAAGGGTGCTGCACTCTTTATAGAAGCACTATCAACATGCAAACTGCAACAGATAACCTGATAGTAGTAATATAGATGTGTATAACATAAGATAGACATATTAAATAGTTGTAACAAACTGCTCCACACCAGTAAAGAGGTAGAATTCTAGCATGTCCATAATAAAGCAATAAAGTGTTGATTTGTTTATTTAGTGAGGTGGTCAGTGAATGACCCTGTATTATCTTAGTGCAGCTGAGACGAGCTTCTGGTAAGCAACTAGGAAACTGCATCAATAGAGAAGGATATAGATTAATGGCCCCACTAGATTAGAGATGTACTCCAAATGTCGCATAAGCGATTGGAGATATTATAGCTACAGGTTTCTCTGACATAAATTTAGGATCCACAATCAAAACATTATGTTAGATTAATACTGGGAAATATGGCAGAACTGTTATTTTTCTGGAGGCACAATAAGATTCCAAGAAAGCCAATTGATTTGGTAAGTCTTGTGATGGTTTAAAGTCCCAGAAACATTGGTAAAATTAATGCAGGCTATGTACGAGGACCCAATACCATATGTGTGAAAAGTGTTCAGACTGATAGAGGGGTACCCAGTAGGAGTGGGTGTGCATCATGATTCAGCTCTGAGCCCACTGCTGTAATGGACTACATTAGTAAACAAGTCAGAGGGGACAGCAAATGATAGGCGAATGGAATGCAAAACTGAAAAGGCACATGAGGTGAAACTATAGACAAGACAGTTGTCATGGTAGTAAATGGAGGGAACTTGAAAATTTAGATAGAAAGCAAAATAGTGGAACAGGTTTATGGCTTTAAGAGAGGGATAGTTGAGGTGTAAAGAATTCTGAATGAGGAGGTCAGAGCTAGAACCAGAGGTGCTGCAGCCAACAACCACAGAGAGATAGTGGTATTGCCTGACAGAAGAATTCCAAGGTAGCTGAAAAAATAATGTGTACAAAATAGTGGTGATACAAGTACTTCCGTTATAGCACAGAGGCCTGGGAAGTGAAGGCACAGCAATTAAGCATGCTAGAAGTAATACAGGTGAAGTACCTGAGATAGGTGGTAGGATGCAATACAGACTGTGGGATAGATGAAGAAATTAATATATCAGAGTGGAAGCTACAGTATTTCCGATTGCATAGAATGTCAAAGAGAACAGATTAACCTGGTTCAGGCTCACGTGCAGGAAGGCAGAAGATAGCATGATGAAGAATGTTTGAGAGATACCAGGTAGAATGCAGAGAAACAAGAGCATCCAGACAAGAGATGGCTGGATTGTATGAGAGAAGAGTTGAAACAGCTAGGCATGGCTGTCAGCCCAGGAGACTGAAACTAAACTGAGAGAGGTGTTGATGCAGCACTCCACCCCCCCCCCCCACCGTGCAGAAAACAATAGGAAAAAGGGGGTGATGGTGACAATGATGATTTTTTGGTATCTAGGGTGTAAAGATCTTTGATTAATAAATGAGTTAAGACTACCACACTACAGGGGTCATCTGTGTAGTACCAGTTGCCAAAGAAGATGGTTCCTATCAGGCCTGCTTTTGAGGAACATGCACTTCAAAAGGGAAGAGAAAATATGACCAATACTGCCTTCTCTATTGAATTTAAGGAATCCTATCACATTCTTTATGCACACTGGATTTGGTAGGGACTCTCTTGTGTAATGATTACAAAAGCTGATAAAGATAAGATTCGTGGGTGGCTGAAAGGTGGTAGAAGCAGCATCTACCATAAACAGTGGGATGATAAAGGCATTCATTTGGTGGAACACATGATGCCATGTTTCTTAGTGAAAGAATCCATATGAGACATTTGTGCAAATGCAAAAAGACAGTCTGAAGTATTTTCATATCAAGCGTGTTGCAGAAGCATGGCGGAAGGACAGATGTACATGCCCAGGGTATAAATTCATAGATAACGGTAGAATAATCAGTGATGTCAGGGGATGAGCTATCGGTCTACTTCATGGAGCTAAAACAAGGCTTGTCAGCTATGAGTTACCTTTGTAAAATGTACTAAGAAAAAACAATAACACTGGTTGTAGCAAGGCTAAAAACAAAAGCATTTAATGGAGTAAGCGCTTTCACGGATACACCGCTTCTTCAGATGGTGTATCCGTGAAAGCGCTTACTCCATTAAATACTTTTGTCTTTAGCCTTGTTACAACCAGTGTTATTGTTTTTTCTTAGTACATTTTTTTTCCACTGGTTGTTTTATCAGTTTGGGAGTTTTATGTTTTATAAAAAAAATTATTTTCCTGTGCTCCTGTCAAGCAGAGCCACAGAGGTGATCCCGGGGTGAATTTCCTATTTCCCATCCAATAATCAAGATTTTTCTTGAAGAGTGCTAATGAGGAGCTTTGTTTGATATAGATAGGTAGTCTGTTCCAGAGTATGGGAAGTCTCTGGGACAGGAATCTATCCCTCCAGCATGTTCTGTTTATTGTGGTGACAAGGTTTGGTCCCTAGACCGTGTAGCTCGGAGGGATTGGGATTTCTTTAAGTGGAGCATGTCCACCAGCTTTGGGTTTGACATAGCTTTGTATGTTAGGCAGTGATCGCTACTGAGTAGGTGATATGCGACGGAGTAAAGTTGGGGTTTTTTGAGACGGTCTGCGTAGGGCATCTGTTTGAGGCTGGTAATCCTCTTTGTGAGGTATTTCTGTGGCCTTTCCATTTGTTGTAGATGTCTTGTGAGATACATACCAAAAGGGGCATTGTACTCTATAATGGGTCTAATGAGTGATGAGTAGAGGGGAACAATGACCTGTTTTTTCCTGGATGAGAAACATTTTGTGATGAGGTGTGCCATGTAGAAGGATTTCCTGACTACTGTGGTGATTTGATTATCAAAAGAGAGACTACTGTCCACCCGTGTCCCAAGGTCTCATCACATTTTTGGTGTTAAGTAGACTACCACCTATGTGATAGCTCATGGGTACAGAGTTTTTACCAAAGGGGATGACAATGCACTTTTTGGCATTGAGCTTCAGGCCATGGCTTTGACACCAGGCATCTGTCTCTGTGAGGCCCTTTTGTAGGATGTCCACATCATTAGGAGATTCGATTATGGCTCTTAGTTTGCAGTCATCTGCAAACTTCGTTAGCCAAAGACCTTCTGTGTTAGCCTATGCCTCAGAAAAGTTAATACCAAACAGGAGAGGACACAGGACTGAACCCTGTGGTACTCCACTTGTCACTGGTCTGAAGTCGGATTTGGAGTATGCTAATTTCACAGTGTGGGTTCTGTCAGTGAGCCAGTTGTCAACCCATCTTGTGACATAAGGATTTATACCTAGTTTAGTTTGTTTATCTATAACTCCAGAGTGGGGGGGGGTGTCAAAAGCCTTGACGAGATCTAGATAGGCTGTGTGAACCACCTTACCCTTGTCTATGGCTTTGGTGACTGATTCAAAGAAGTCTATCAGGTTTAGGAGACATGATCTGCCTTTTACAAACCCGAACTGGGTGGGGTCCAGAGTTTGGATATTACCAGTGTCTTTGTGTATAAGATCCATGATGATACGTTCTATGGCCTTGCAGACCAGGCTCTTTAGGCTAATGGGCTGGTAGTTCCCGGGGTCCATGGTTTGTTTCTGTTTTAATCTGGTTATGATGTCAAGCAACTAGGGGGCATTTTGTGCTGAATTGATTTGCTACAACAAACATATGAATTTAATTGGGGGGTGTTATGTATAAATGGAAATGTTTGGTAGTTTATGCACTTTTACTTGTAAATGGTCTGATGAAGCCACATTCTGTAGTGAAAGCGTTTACCTACTTGAAAATAAATGTGATTTTATTTTACTGAATGGTGATACAAGTTGTGCTTCAGTTTACCGCTGCTGTTTTCTGCTGTTTTGCCTACATTTTACAATGGGGACTGTTTGCCTACTGGGGAACATTCTTTCTTGGATTATAATGATTATTTCTGGTTGAGTGTTCTTGTCCTGTAAAACAAAGTTCTTGTTATTGTAGGTGAGCTAATGTTACTCATAACAATAGGGTTTTACTACAACAATGTGAGCTCCCTTTTAGTACTGTTACAACTAATAGAAAGAATTTTTAATTATATTAAAGCCTTATTTTTACAGTATCCTGCTACTATTTGTTACTATGTTTGGTTATCTAATTTTACTCAAAATAACAGGTTTTACTGCAGTAATGTGCCCCTGTCCCTTTTAGTAATGGTACAACTAATACTAATACACAAAAATGAGATTTCAGCATTGTTTCTTACTTTATCACAATATCTAGCTTGGTATAGTTTGTCTGGTAAACTAATAACACAGCAAATGAGTCACTCTGTTATTTTTTTTTGAGATCTGTCAGAAGTTTGAAAATATTTTTTACTGCTTATTTGAAACTTGGATTTGCCTTTCTTTGTTTTTATTGAGTGATTTTATTTGAGTGATGTACCTTATAGAGGAATCTACCCTGGCACAAATTATTTATTATTTATTTATTTATTTTTGCAATCGCATGATTTGAACACACCTAAACAGCAATTTTCAGGTGTCTGAATTTTTTTCCTACATGTTTGGGATTTGGATTTTCCTTTCTTTGTTTAGACTAAAACAATGAGTGAGAAGGTCACTGAAAAAAATAATCAGTAAAAACAAAATGAAAACTCCAGCAAAGCTAGAACTTCCACTGAGTGACCTCAAAAACCTCTTGTATCAGAGGCACATGGGATATATGCAAATGATCCTTATGAACATCAGGTGTTTCAGCTAATTGGCGATTCTGAATGCCCATGACTTGTTTCATTATTTTAATGGACAATTTCAGGCCAATAAAGTCAAACCCCACTAGCTGTGGATATGCATATTTCGAGTTTGTTGTGACCTCATCAGCACAGCACAAGCGGAGTGTTTGACTAAGCAGTTAATCACTTTGTCGATTTTTATTTCATGGGCACACAAAGCATATATGAAACGTTCTGAGGTCCTAAACTGTGCTTGCATTTTCCTCCTCCTTGGCCACATCCACGAGCACCGTGAACATGAGTACCATGACTTATTTCCACTGTAAACTGTTTCTCTGGATGCATGTATTTTTCAAAAAATGAGCATCAACTAGTGTGGCTGCACGTGGCTATCTCCTACGCATATAAAACATTCTGTCTTCATTAAGAAGAAGAATGGGAACTGGTCACATAAATCATGTATATATGCATCTTAAAAGCAGGCACTGTAATCCTTCTTGCCAAAATAGAGAAGATTAATATTTCATAATGTATTTCAGGAAATATAATCCAGTAAACATGGGTACAACTTTTCATATTACATGTGATACAATCATTGATAAGGACAAGTTAGACTGGAAAAAGTTCTGTAATAGAGTTTTCATAATGTGATTTAAGTAATATGAGCCATAAAAGCAGTCACAGCCTCTCATATTGCATGTGATAAAAACAGGTAAATAAAGTCTGTCAATAGCCTCATAAAGGCAGGCATTTTCAAAAGTCAAACTATAAGCCACTCTGCAAACCATTCTACTGGATGGACCTGATGAAGGTAAGATGACAGTGTTTTCTTAAATATAGTTGTATAGTGGTTGTTCATGGTGTGTTATCATGTTTGAATTCTCTTTATTTTGGTTTCTTAAAAATAAAAATAAATCATTGAACTAAGAATGAGGTTCCACAGGATGTTAAGGTGGTAAATCCACATGGGTCCCTCAGTAATGCTCAAATAAGGGACTTACCTCCAAGTTTTGAAACTGGCTCCTTTTTCATTCCCCAGTTGCTCCTCTAATCAGCTCCCCTAGGTCCTCCCATCATAATCTGTAACTACCTTTAAATGACTGACCTGTTGTTTGCAATTTGTTTGAACAAGAACACTCATCCTACCTATTTAACTGAATAAACTTCTTGAAATTTCAACAAGGCATCTTTATTCCTCTTGCAACTAGGGCATTAGAGAGAGACAGTGACTCCTAGCTCTGCTTGTTAAAGTGATTTTATCTGGGCTAATCCTTTATAATCAGTTCATTCTCTGATTCCTGTGATATTTCCCTACACCTTACTATCTACTCGTCTTGATAATTATAAGTGATATTTGTGTTGCTGGCAAAGAAACATGCCCAACTGGAGCAAACGTACACAAGATAGAGGTCTAGATGATGGTGCCTTTAAAAGAATGAGTGGAGTGCTGTCTTTGCCATTAGTGTTGGACTTGAGTGGGGACCTGCAGCACATTTTTTCCCTGTGAGAAACTGGGATGGCACTGTCAAATTGAAATTTCCACATAAAAAAGGGGGAGAGAGGATTTTATAATAGTCTGACAAATAACAAACAATAGCGTCTCCCTCAGAATGCTAAATTGTAGAAAGTCATATACCTGAGAGAAGCATATCAGAAATTTCTGTCTTTCTGCAAGAAATCTTATCTGTGATATAGAAGCATTCTATTTAATTCCTAACCCATCACACATTCTTTAAGGATTATGGATTCCACTATCTCCTAAAATGTAATAATTCTCGTACCTCACGTTTAAAGGAAAAATGTAAAATTATTTTATAGGCAGTTTTATGTATATCAGGAAAAATGTGGAAAAGCACAAAGTAACCAATAATCCAAGGAAATGTGCACCAAGCCAGCAACAGGAGACTCAAATTCCATTTTAAAAATTGATTACACCAACATACACCATAAACGGACGAACGAGGACAAAAAATGTTAAAAGCATAAACGCATTCACTATCGTACCATCCGTTTTCATCTTATTCCATAGACTTCATCAGATGACCAGTGAATAATCATGATACCAATATATGTTGAACTAATTAACTAAAACACCAATAAAATACTCAGTTTTCTATTTGAAACCACCAGTAGAACCTCAAACATAGTAATAATGTGTTACCGCTTTCATTTTCTGATTCCCTTTAAAATAGTTAAATATTCATTTCATCTTAAAACCAAATAAATACATAAATAGATTAATTTTCAGGCCAATGAATATTTTAACTATTTTCACTGGTCATCTGATGAAGTCTATGGAATAAGACGAAAACGCATGGTACGATAGTGAATGCATTTATGCTTTTAACATTTTTTGTCCTCGTTCGTCCGTTTATGGTGTATGTTGGTGTAATAAATTTTTAAAATAGTATTCGAGTCAACTGTTGCTGGCTTGGTGCACATTTCTTTGGATTATTGGTTACTTTGTGCTTTTCCACATTTTTCCTGGTTTTGGGTTTGTTTCGTGGAACCGGTATGGAGACAAAGACACTTCCTGACCCTAAAGGGCTTGACGAACTGGGACAATCGTGTAAGTTGATTAGACAACTTACCGAACTGATAGACCTGCTGACTCCACTTAGCCAATCCTTAGTGGGGATCTATGGTAGCCTAGTAAAACAACCAACGCTAAGAACCGAAGGGTTAAGGGAACGAAGAGGAGCAGCAAACCCGTGTTCAAGGGAGCTTATTGGTGTTTTAAATAACATCGTCGACCAAGAAGAAATTCATGGGGAAACTTTTAATGCTGCAGCTACCCCTAACATTTTTAAAGTACTGTATAAAGGGGAATGTTCTAACAAAGACCCGAACATACCATCGGGTCAAACAACAGCGCTGGAAATGGCTAAGGCTACAGGTACAGTTAAAACTTTCCAAGAGACTAAGGATTGGCTACGGACTAAATATCAGTTTAAAATGGATTATAATATTAATAAGCAAAATGCTTCTGGTGACTCTTATTGGATTAAGCTAGATAATCTAGCTAAGTTAATGTTTAAATATAGAACTTTAGACATCAAAAATGAATATTTGAAGGAATGTATTTCCAGGGAAATAGTCCCGAAAGGTCTTCGGGTCTATAAATTCCCTAATAATGTAACAATGGGTTCGATTTTTCACAAGGAACTCATTGAATTATTTAACAATTGTGGCTTAGATGTATTAAGGTTAATTATTAAGGAAAACATCAGGTGTCAAGAGAAATTACAGGAAGATATAGACGAGTTGGACCAGTTTACTAAAAATGATTTGATGTTCACTATCCATGAAGAAAAAGAGAAATATCTTAACATTAGAAAAGATATTGATCATAAAAGTGATGATTTGGTTTTTAGGAAAACAAAGAAATTAGAAAGAGACATAAAGGAATATGATACCAATACTAGTTATCCGAAACCACCACATAAATATTTTAAATATAACAATGAAGGTAGGTCCAACCTGCCAACCTCCCCCCGCAATAAAGAGGGAGAGGACATGGAATTTCAGGGGGAAAATAATTATGACTATGAACAAGAGTTTCCACCCCTTCGGAGATCAGACAGGCTGATGAATAAACGTGGCCCACAACAGCCAAATTTTCACTGGAGGGGGGGAAGGGGGGTGGGGAGATTTTAATAGACCCCCACCCTGATTCTGCAGGTGACAGAGGGATTAGAGTAAATGGTATTAAACGTACATTCAACAATTTTTCCATCTATAACTTCAGTAATTTAGTGATAGAAAAAGAGCACTTTTTGTTGTTCTCTAAGGGGCTTAAATTCATCCCATACAAAAAAGGTGATATTACTCAAACTTTATTAGATATAAAGTTGTTTTTGAGAAAAGTCAACTTGAGTATTATGGGACCTATTGAGAAAGTGAGTAATAAAAACACAGATTTAAGGTGTAAAACTACCTACAACCCACCCCTACATCCTCAATTAAAACATTTGGAAATAAATATGGAAAATGAAATTAGAAAAAAACAAAAGAATATTAGGTTTAAGGTTAATCTGAGTAATAAAGAGAAAGAATTGCTGTATGAAATAAAAAGAAACCCTGATGTTAGGGTAATGAAACCAGATAAAGGAGGAGGAGTGGTGATTATGGATAATATTAGTTATGAGAGCAAGATGAATATGATACTGTGGGATGAATGTAGGTATTCTAGTGTTTCTAAAAATGAAGTTAATATAGCTTATTATAGAATAGATATAGGTTTAACAGATATGTTACAAGAAGAATTAATAGATTATAACATCTTCAGATATTTAAAAGTAGATAAACCTAAAATACTTACAATATTTGGTATACCCAAGATACACAAAATTCAAACTAATCCCCCATTAAGGCCAATTGTATCTGCTGATGGTGGTAAAACATATCCCCTTGCTAAATATGTTGATACAAAATTGAAAAATTTATGGTTAGCAAGGGAATCCATCCTAAGAGATTCGTGGGACCTCCTTAAGGAAATTACTGATGACATATCAGGATAATTTGCTTTTCATAACTGTAGATATTATAGATTTATTTTCCTCCATACCCTATAAGGAAGGTATGGAAATGTTCGAAGAAATTGTTTATGAAGATCAACATAACACTGAATGAAAAGTTGATTAAAGTGTGGCTAATGGACATAATATTGAAGAATATTTTTTTATACTTTAATGGAGAATTTTATCAACAAATCCAGGGTGTTGCTGTGGGGGCAGCCTGTGCTCCAACCTACGCCAACCTAGTGCTGGCTAAATGGGAAGAGAAATACATTCTAGATTCTGAATTTAAAGGTTGTTGGAAACTATATCGTAGGTTCCTGGACGATATAGTAATTTTTTGGATAGCAGGGAAGGAGAGATTTATTGAATTTATGTCCTATATGGGTAATACAACTCAATTTTTAAAATTTACATACAATATATCTGACTCCTGTTTGCAATACCTGGACATAGAAGTATATAAAATGGAGAATAAATTTGCAACTAAAATATTTAGGAAGCCTACTTTTTGTAATTCCTTCCTACATTATAATAGTGCACATCCATTACATTGTAAGAAGAATATTGTCAAAGGACAATTTGTAAGGGGGAGCCGGATGACTAGTTTGGAAAATGATTTTATAGTAGAATGTGAACTATTAGAAAGAATGTTTTTGGAAAGAGGCTACCCCTTGAATTTGATAAAAAATATTAGAGAAGAAGTAAAAAATGGAAGAGATACTAGATTTAAGCCCATACAGAAATGTATAGAACAACATGAGGAGGTCAACACTAACAAAAGGACTAATGGAGATGACTACCAACAGCTACTTGTTTTAGAGTATAACATTTTAAATAATAACATTAAAGACACATTCTTAAAAGAATGGGAGAGATTTGCCGCTTTAACTGATTTGGAGAATGTGTCTAAAATTCCACACAAAATAATATATATGAACTCCCAGAGTATCAGAACTATATTAGAAAATAAAAATAAAGTGAATCCCGATAGAAAGAAAGTAGGCACATATAAATGTGGACATTGTACACAATGTACCTATATTATGAACATAGATAAATATTTTCTGGGAAGTAGAGATAGGTGGATATATAGTTCAGAACACTTTAATTGTGAATCAGGGGGTGTTGTGTATTTGGCTATTTGTGAATTCTGTAAATCATTTTACTTGGGAAAAACTGAAAGAATGTTAAAAAGGAGAATTTACGAGCATACCTATGATATAACTGTGGGGAAAGACACTAATGCCCTATACAAGCATTCAAAAGAATGTGGAAAATCTAAATTTTTATTTATGGTTTTAGAGCAAATTAAAAATAACATTAGAGGTGGCCCATGGGAAGAAAAAATTGAATTCAGAGAGCTATGGTGGCAGGTGACCTTGGAAGCAAGTAGACCTCTTGGTTTAAACGATTATGTATCTATACTTCCTTTATTAAAATTAAGATCTGCCAAACTCCAAGTTAAAAACTGATGTATTCATAAAAAAAACCACTAGAGGGCACCAAATCCCTTATTTATATAATATATATAAAAATTACTAATAGAGAAAAGTTGTCCTGTTCGATTCACAGATAAAGTGTCTTCTGTGTAGAGACATGCGTGAATGGGCGTACCTGTGTTGAAGGTTGTACGTCAGGGCTGGCAACTCGCTACGTAAAAATCTACTGCCAATCATTAGCGGACCGGAGTTCCACTGTGGCGACCCCTAACCGGGAAAAGCCGAAAGATACAACAACTAATAGAGAAAAGTTTTGTATTTAAGCATATTTATATATACATATATTTATATTTTTTAAAGAATATTTTGATAACTGATTCTAAATGAGACACTATGACTGGTTCTTTTAAAAATTTATCTATTTATGTATTTATTTGGTTTTAAGATGAAATGAATATTTTAACTATTTTAAAGGGAATGAGAAAATGAAAGCGGTAACACATTATTACTATGTTTGAGGTTCTATTGGTGGTTTCAAATAGAAAACTGAGTATTTTATTGGTGTTTTAGTTAATTAGTTCAACATGTATTGGTATCATGATTATTCACTGGTCATCTGATGAAGTCTATGGAATAAGACGAAAACGCATGGTACGATAGTGAATGCATTTATGCTTTTAACATTTTTTGTCCTTGTTCGTCCGTTTATGGTGTATGTTGGTGTAATAAATTTTTAAAACAGAATTCGAGTCTTCTGTTGCTGGCTTGGTGCACATTTCTTTAGTTTTATGTATATATTTTAAGATATTATTCCAGATGGAGAATGAACTGTAATATTTATATTTTGGTGACTGGGTTGTCTAGATGGGTACACAGACAGAGAAGGAACTGAGAGAAAAACTCTCTGCAATGATTCCATTGGAATAACATAAATATTCAAATATATCAACATATGTCCACAACTGAGCTGAAAACAGAGGAACTACAAAATTCACACAGGTTATACTGCAAAATGGCCATGGGTATTATTGATGTGATTATGAATAAAAACTTACATACCTGACTACTGAATTCAAACAGGTGAACTATTTCCTTCTGATTTACAGAACAATTTTCTTCCTGTTTCAGCTACATATTCCAATTCCATTACAAAGTAAGCTTACACACTATAGTGATCAATGCATCATATATATTATATATCTCCATCTTTTACTTGCTTAACACTCTCCCTGCTTATTGTACATTATTTTTGTTGCATGCTTATATACCACAATTGTACTATTATTGTGTTCTTGTCTCTTTTCTATGCAGCAACTCCCAAGCTTTGGTTACACCCTTTGTGCATCAGCCCACTACTGAGGTCAACAAACAAACAAATAAATGATATATCAACTGGACTATGGATCTAATTTGTCAGCTGGGATGACATACATATTATTCCATATAGCAGTTAAGATGGCACAAAGATTACCCTTAAGAAGTGAAACTGAGATTTGCTTTCTGCAAAGATATACTAACTGTCCTTTTGTAGCAAAATCTGTTGCAAGGACTGGAGAAAAGTGTGCATCATCTGCAAACAGATATACAGATATACTGGAGCCAGTCCTACTCTCCCTGTTGGATATTGTAATCAGATGATTTGTTCTCACCAAAAAAAGCTAATTCAATTAATATTGTCAACTTTGCCAATTAACCCAAATGCAGAGAATATGATAATATTCTAATTTGAAGAGGGGAAGGTTATTTTGGGAGAGGCTTATATTTTGACTCAAAAATAAAAGTCCCCAAAGTAGCTACACCCTATAAAAATATTGGCTTACTTACACACACACACACACACACACGCATCTTGAACTTTTGAAAGAATGGAAGGCTTTGAGTATGTGAGAATGAAATTACAATAAAAAGAAAATGAGGGATTGTGCTTGAATAACACCACTATGTGTTGGCAGAAATGTGATTGAGCTACAACAATGTACAAGCATACTGATCTTAAGGCTTTGATTTGGGGTGAGTAATAGGGCTGAAGCTATTCTTTTGTGTTAGTGATCCACATTTTTACCTACCCAAACGTCACACATCAGAAAGGTTGTATTAGCAGAGCTAAATACTCACTATGAAAGTAAGCTTATTAGATGGCTGCATGGAGTTAATGACTATGAAAGCACTGAAAATAATAAATAACATATTAAGAAAGTCATTTATGATGAAGAATTGATGTTTTGGCAATTATAAAATAAGCCATTACATATGAAATATTAATGAAGTAAGGAAGAGTCCTGCTAAATCATAGGCATTCAAAAATCAAGCAGGCTTGAGTTTAGTGCCTCTAGTGGTCATTATTTGTAAAGATAGTAGAACTTAGATTTCTAAAAGAACATTTTCCCTGTTCAATATTTATATAGTCTTCCTAAGATACATAAACCTACTATAATTCACTAATGAGGCTAAATCTATCACAGGCAGGATCTCTGACATTGTTTGGATATCCATTTTGAATTTTGGAAAATAATGCTTGTAGTAATGGCAGGTTCCTGTTTTAGATATACATAACATTAATAACATATATCAGAGAATTCACTGAGCCACAGGAATCTGTGTTGCTAACAATGGATATTACATCTTAATACACAATTGTACCTCATTCAGCATATTTAGAAGCTATACAAAATGTACACAGACATTAGGTAATCTAATGAATGCATCAATAGTTTAATCATGTCTCTGGGACTGGTTTTAAAATAAAATTTAAATCTATGAATGTGAAGTGTGGCTATCTAAGTAAAATTAAAGTAATGAGAGACTTAATGTTGCATGTTAATGTGGACCTCATACAAAAGCAACTACTGTGTATTTTTATTATTTATTTATTATTGAGGAATAGTTTTAATTGTTTATTTATTTATTTATTTATTTATTTATTGCCGTTGGTTTACCAGGATAGTCCATTGGGCCATAAAGAACCCGTTTTCAATGGAGTCCTGGGGAGAAAAGCTCAATAACAGAAGGTATTTACAACATTTTAACAGTTACAATATTAGTACAGAGAGTTATTAATATTGTGTAAACAAACAAATGTAGAACTCATCAGTTAGAATAGCAGTCATAACAGTTAAAATAATAGGAAGAAATGTACTAGAATTAAATAAATGTAATATAATACTGATAGAGAATAAATGTCAAAGGTATAGAAGTAGAATATGGTATTGAGGGTGAAATAAGTAGAGTTAGTTATGTGGGGTGGGAACAAGAGCATTCCCACTGAGAAGCTAGATGAAAGTGAAGAGACTTTTTGAAGGCAGAGTTGTTAGAGGTGGTGCGGATGAGTGGAGGCAGGGAGTTCCAGAGGCGAGCGAGGCTGAAGGAAAGAAGTTTTTTGCCTGGGGGATGAGTCAGTCTGTGTACTTCGAGTAGATTTTGATTATTTGACCTTAGAACTCTGTTAGGTAGGTGCATTTTAAAGGCAGAAGAAAGAGAGGGACAGAGGGTAGGGTTGAGAATAAGCTTATGGGCTAGAGTTAGTTGAATATAAGTTAGTTGATTGGGAAGTTCTAGCCATTTTAGCTTATGGAGGAAGATGCAGTGGTGGGTGGAGGATTTTTGGCTGGTTGCAAATTTTGCGATTTTGTTGTAACAGGAGGTAAGTTGTTGTTTTAAACAGGACTGAAGATTAGTTAGTAGTGGGGCACCATATAGAAGGGATGGTATTAGGAAGGAGGTAGAAAGAGTGATTTTAGTGGCAGATGTGAGGTATGTGTTCTGTCTATAAAGCATGCCAAGTTTCTGGTGTGTTTTTTTGATGTTAATTTGCAGGTGGGAGTTAAATTTCAGTTGGTTATCAATTTGGACCCCAAGAAGCTTGGTTTCTGATACTATTTCAAGAGGTGAGTTGTGTAGAGTAGTAATTGAGAAGGTACCCATGTCGGGAGGGATGGCTTTGGAAGGAGTAAATAACATTAATTTGGTTTTGGAAGCATTGAGAGCTAGATGATTACATAGCATCCATTGTTCTGTGGAAGAGAAGGCATCTTGAGTAAGTTTACTAGATAAATGAAGGTAACTAGTAGACATTTAATATTTACAGTACCTAAGCGTTGTAGAAGAATTCTTCATGTGAATGTGGTCCTAGAATTAATTAAGGTGTATCATGCACTATTTTGAGTAAAATACTGCTACGTGTTAATATATGCATTTTAATAGCTGGTGTTCTTATGTAAAAAATATATACTTGAGAGAAATATTCAACGTGCACATGAATTCATCTGATGATAAAATACTCATGGAAGAAGTTCAGAAAGTTGTTTGAACTTAATGGGAAATGTATTGCCGAACTAGTTCTAAAATGTATGGTTTAGATTGGTTTGTAATAAAAAGAATGCTGTGATTTCCCCCAGGCATAAAGGCAGAAGTATTTAGCAGTAATAGGGGTTTGGAGACATGACTACTAAGAGCTAGATATGCTTATGTTATAAGGATACAGTACGATCTTTGTTATAGCACAGATGAAAAAATATTAGTATAATATTTAATGTAAATGGGGGCAGTGGCATGGAGAATATGCTTCTTGGTGTTGAATCTAGGTAGTGGTCAATGTCAAGACCATATGTAGCTCTGGGTTTAAATAATATATTTTGTACTAAGCCAACTTTAAATAATAAAGTTATTAGATAACTATTTTATGATACATAATTGAAAGTTTTAGCATGCATATATTATTTTTTATAGTTTTCTACATGATTGTGTTAAACTTTTAGCATATGGTTCAACAGATGAACTTTATTGGCTCATTCAGGACATTTGAATACGTGTAGCGAGTGCAGTCTTTGTCAGCTGATGCTCTGATAAGACCAAAAACTTACTTGTTGTGGAAAGGAGCATGTGTGTGTAACTTTAAGAAGCATTTCCAAGTGTAGGGACGTGCATATAAATAGTGAGCACGTGCAGGCAGCAGTGCCATTTTTAGTGAACAGCCAAAGTGTTAACATGTATGAGTGCAGTAGTCAGTCTGTTTATAAGTTTATTTAAGTTTAAGTTACTATGCCTCAATCCTGATGCGTTTGTATATAATAAAACTGCTTGAACCAAATCCCCAACTGTTCATCTGTTTTATCCTGACTGGACGAGCGACACTTGTCAGCTATATAAAATGAGCAGCTCCCATTAAATTTAGTCTGACATTGTTTTATTTTTGATTAGTTGTCCAAACTTTTTTCATTGGACTAGAAGATGATAATAGTGGGAAATTTTATTTAGATTTATGGTTATACATTTCACGATAACTATTTATAAAGAAAGCACACTGCATTTACCTAAAGTATATTGACCTACTCAACTCAGGATAAATAGAGAAAAAGGATAAGGGCATACAGCTCAGTTGTACCAGGAATTGGATCAGTTATCTATATTGCAACGCATTTAGAAAATATGTTATTTAAAAGCTACATGTGATTATTAAGCACCTGATAAACCATTATCTCTTCAGCATGATGCCTTTGTGATAAACTCTCTGTCTTACAAAGCCAGAGTCTGGAGCTGAGTTCTTACCTTTGAGAAATACCTGTGTGGACTGTGTTTATTCTCCTTGAGTCTGCGTGTGTTTTTTCTAGATGCTTCCATTTGCTCCCATGTTCTCAAAACATGCTTCTTTACTGTGTACACTAAAATTGCCCATATATGTGTATGTTGTAGTTAGCATTACATTTGTTGCATAGGTTATGTCAGAAAGGATTCTTAATTTACCTGGTTAACAAATGATACATGAATAAAAAAGAGGTTGTCAGTGTCCTCCTTAAAGGATTTGATGTTTATCTGATTTTCAATATTCTGGAAAACAGAGCTCCATAAATGAGTGAAATAGCAGCTGAAGTACCCATCTCCATATTTGATTCTGTCCATGCTGAAATCAACATTGCATATTCCTGACTATCAGGGATCTAGTTGGAGGTAATACCACTTCCTTCATCTCAGGAGTAAAAGATGGACATTACCACCATACAACAGATGAAGAGTGAGAAGTGCATGCCCAAGTCTAATTGAATTCAGGAGCTCCAACCACATCGATTTTCAAATTGACAGTCTATGCTACGTAAACCCATAGCACATTTTGTCACATGGCTGCAAATCAGGCTCCCATTGTAATTCTGACTTTCAGAATTGCAGAGTTTAATATCAAAACCAGGTTACAAGTATTACATTAAGGGCTGTGGTACAACCAGATTTGCCACCACTCTGAGGGTCAGCTACCTCAGACACAGTACATGTGGTTTATTTATTTACATTTGTTAGCTTGAGTAGAATGCTGCTGATTCAAATGGACAATTTCAGTTTCACCCCAGGAGAAACTACAAACAGCATAGGTATTGCATATACAATATCTAGTGCCAGATTAATGCAGAAAATTAATAGAGGTGGGTTGTGCAGGGTGTATAACAGCTAGTTGTAGAATTTCCTTTTTTCTTCTGAAATTGGACTTTATTTTCCACAGCTTGAGTAGTCATTGTATGTGCTGTCACAAACATGATAAGGAAGATTGTTTAGTCAGTTTGTTTTCACCCACAGTAGAAAGGTGTGAGATGAATACAAAACCATTAATAGCTCATGAGTCATAGGTTCATAAGTTCAGAGATATGTGCTAGGCAATAAATGTGCAGGCCATTAGAAACCTAGCCAATAAAGCATATTCAAAAGTTTGCTCCATCCTGAAGGAATGCAACACAAGACATACTTGAGGAGAATTTGAGGCTGTATATCCAATTATCTATGTTTACCTTCAAGGTGTCGATTATATTGAATGATGGGTTTGATGAAGGATGACCAAAGAAAAATGAATTCTTCTTTAGATCTAGAGGAGATGCCTTTGGAAATCAGATATGCCACATAAAAGGCTTTCTGAACTATTGCAGAGAAATGATTGTCAAAAGAAAAGGAACTATTAACAATGAGTGCCTGATCAAACTGGAAATCCCCCAGGAACAATACAGACCACAGACTGAAAAAGCTCCTGCAGTGCTGAATAAAAGACACTGGCACTTATCCAAAATGTAGTATAATCAACAAGCTAAGTGCTTTCGTTCCAGCACATTACAAGGAACTTCATCGGAACTAATTTCATTACACTTACTCAATAAATGCTACCTTAAAATCACATGACTAAAATGTATCCCCTCTATTAATTCATTAACCATTTAAAAGACAAAAAACATTAAAAACACTAACTATATCAAGCCTAATCCCATTCAATAGTGTCTTATTACCTATATGGTATGATGTGGAAATGTTTTATTTGCCAGGATGAACTATACTTTCACTTAAGATCTCAACATTTTCTTGCTTAATTTAAGATCATTGTCATTGCTCCAGTTATTGGGCTAGTCTATCTAATGTTGTGAGTTAGTGGACGATTGAGCAGCAACACCTAGGTCAAATTCAGGAAACTTTGCAGCATCGAGCTATGTGAATTTGCATGACGAGAGACCACACACAAGGTGTGTGTTATACAAAAAATCCAGCTACATGATGTGGTTAGACCAACTAATGTGGTTGGTCAAGCTTTATGCTACGGATTACATAATGAGGTGCTGTGTATAATAATAAGGCAAAACAAGATGGCAAAGTGATGGAAAAACATTTAAATGCCATAAAATGGAGCTGTCATTGCTTTATATTTGAACCTGGCCATATACTTCTGTTCAGCTGGAATAGATTATTGAATTATGTTAGGCATTGCTGCAGCCATAATAAATGTATATCAAAAGGAGGCTATTGTTACAGCTGCTGTACCTAATGGTGTGAAACATCACCCCTGACAAATATCTATCTGTCTATCTATCTATCTATCTATCTATCTATCTATCTATCTATCTATCTATGCAGAACATCCAACAATGTATACTGGGTTAGGGTATAGTTATCAGCAGGTAAAGAAGGGAGCTGGTGCTACCAGGAAGTGCACTGGATGAATCACTACCATGGCAGGAAGTCTGTAGTCTAAACCTTTTTCCTTAATATGATGAGACTGTACATGTCATCATGTAGATTTAGCCCTCTGGGTGAGGTGATTATGCTAATTACTGCTCCTAAATCACTCAGGTTTTGTAACAAGTACACCTGATAAATATCGTGCAGAGTTCTACATGCTGTAATGCACACACCTGAGCCCTGTGAGCAGCACCCTGCACACTCAGGCAGCATATAATTTTAGAGGTGAGGGAATTGTCATGCTGCACTACAGACAGAGTCAATGTCAAGCATGAGTTCTTAACAGAATAGACCGGAATGGGTGAATGCCATCTTTTACACCTCAAAGTGCCATTAGAACCATGATAATACCTATATTTTCAGAGTTTGCCATCTGTCACACAAATGAGGTACCTATCAAAGCCTATCATTTGGCAGAAATGGGGACATGTGAGAACTGTCTTAATCACAGATTTTCTGCATTTTTCCCTGTGATTCTTATGGTGAGACATCATAGCTATAGAAGGGAGGGTAGTGTTCTCAGTTTATTTCTCCAAATGCTTAGGTTTTTCTATATCTTGAGAGGAATGCACCCAGTTCCTAAGTCAGAACATGACTGTAGATCGTGAAATCATTATTGTATCGGTTTCTGATATTAGATAAATGTGCTGTTCTCAACACTCACAATATGCCAATAATTGCCTCCTGCTGCAGTTCACATAGGGTTACATGTACTGCTGTCATATTTAAGTACAACTGTATTTTTTTAAAATTAATTCTGTCACTCCTACTACTGTTGTGACTATCGAGGGGGGGGGGGTCTTCAATGTTGCTGTCATTTCTGCTTGCAAATTCTGGCATTTTTTTACCTTGTGTCTCTCTGTACGTAAGACACTGTGATTGCTGGGTGGAGCAATCTCAGTTATCAATTCTACTTTTGTCTTCTTTTCCTTCACTACTTCATCTGATTTTCTTGCATTTGTTTTGTTTTTAACTGTTGGTAAAGGATGATCCCATCTGATATAAACTTTATCATTCTCTATAACTCTTTGAGAGTCATGTTTCCGATGCTTCTCATCTACTTCTATTTTATAGTGTTCGCACAGTCCCCAGTGCAACAATCTTGCCAATTTATTGTGTCTTTCAGTGTACTGTCCTTCAGCAATGAGTGTATCATACCCAGCAACTGTTTCCAGTTTAATTTTAGAGCACAGAGATAGTTAAGGAGGAATTATTTATTTATTTGTCTTTGTTTACTGGGAAAGTCTGACTGGGTAATACCCATTTTCAGCAAAGGTCTGGTTAGCAAAACTCCATTTGCTTACATTGCATTATACTAAGTTCCAGTTAAATTCAGAGTAGTTACATTTATATTTACCTATATGCACAAATATTGAACTTACTAAAGCAAAAGCCCCCATGCAACTCAGTGGATTGTACAGGCAACAGTTGTGTTGCTTTGTCATTTCAGTGAGAAATTGAGTGTATTCTATTTAAGGAGAGAGTATTTGGACAGTATTGTATGATGAACACAAGTCTCAACCTTGAGATGGGCATGTGCTGGACCAGGATTGGTTAATATGTTGTTCAAGCAGTGGTTTAAAACTATTGAGTTTTAGGAGAGTTTTATTTGTGTGGGGATAGTATTCCAGAGTTCAGTAACATATTGTGACTAGAGTGAGTCTCATGTAGCATTATTTGACTTATTTATAAGTAATAAAAATGTGTTACTGGAGCAGAGGTCCCTTTCTGGACAGTAGGTCAGTAATAAGTTATGTAATACAGGGCATTTTTCTGGATGATGATTGGGTTTCTGTACTGTAGATAGTTGTAAATATGTTAGGTAGTTGTGCAGTTCAAGCCAGTTTAATTGCTTTAAGCTATTAAAATGGTGGGTCCTAGGAGGGAGATTGGTGGCAAATTTAGCTACTTTATTGTAGCAGGAGGCAAGTTTCTTTCTTTGAGTATTGTTTAAGTTTGTTTGGATAGGAGCGGCATATAAGAAAGTTGGCAATAAGAAAGTGGAGGCTAGAGTTTTTCTTGTAGTAGCTGTAAGGGATCCATTGATCCTATAAAGGGATCCTAGTATCTGGTGAGTAGATTTAATGGTGTGTACTATATGCTGGTTATATTTAAGATTGTCATCTATTATAATGCCTAGAAGTTTACTGTGACTTACAGTTTCAATGACAGTAGTATTTGCTAGCTTTATGGTAAAAAATTGATTTTCATTTTGACAACTTTTTGAGGTAAAAAGCCTTAAATTTTTTAAAAATGGAATCCAAGATTTTTTTGATATCCACCATAAGGAACGAATACAGCTGGAGACTGCAACAGGAGCGCTTTATCAGGACACAAAAAAAGGTTGAAGTCTTAGTAGTTTGGGCTAGACTGTGCCTTATGCTAATAGCATCTGACATATGACTGAGCAGTGCTAACACCATTACAGTGACATGAGACATCATAATCTGACCTATGACTCCAATAGGAGGAAGAAGAAGTTAAGGTGAAGTCACCACCTCCGTACTGTAAGTATAATTTATTTTAGCTACCTTACTATATCTACAAACAGGCTTCTGAAATTCATGATTATTTACTGCTTTGAAAAGTCTATTCTCTTTAACTGTATCACTATCAACATAGTTAAAAATGCAATTTTTTTCTTTGTATTCCTTTTCCCCCATCCTCTTTGTCACTATTCTTTCTCAGAAAGGGTGGGTGGAAGGTTGGCACACTGATTAAGTTGTTTACCTTGCATACACAAGGTACAGGGCTTGATTCTCAGACAGGGTAACTGCCTAAGCTTAAAATGGCCCACCAAGGCAGTTAGCCTAGTACTAAGCTATGAACCTATAAATCCATTTATTTTGATTATTATTTTTGTTTGTTTCTCTCTCTCCATTTCTTTTGCTATTATAAAGAACAGCCAAGCAGTCTGCACCCATTCTGATGGCAAGGCTTGCCAGTCCCCAACAGGTGGCAGTTATAGCATCACCACCACCAGCAGCATAAGCATCCATAACATCTGGGTCCCATCCTGTCATAGTTGCCTCCATAATTCCTGTCGTACCTGTACCACCTGCATTGGGTAGCCCTCCACTTAAGATTGGTGCATAGATACCTGCTTGAAGCAGTGTGAGTGGAGGTGACACATTTTGCCCTCATTGGCAGCTGTCAGAGATTGTGGAGGATATAATTGACAGGAGTTTGGATATTTGCATCAGCCACACAGAGGCCATAAGATGGTGACTCATTGATTTGTGTCCCTGACAAGCACTGGTTGCCCCTTCTGAGCCAGGACCAGTGTTAACAATACTCAGGGTAATGAGAAACCCTGTAAGTAGTGCCCTGAAATATGGATTAAAGTTTGGTCCTACAGTTGCTCCAAAAATACACATTATAGATTGAAGCATTTAAACTAAAACTAATGTCTTTCGGCTTTTCCCAGTTAGGGGTCACCACAGCAGAACTCCAGTCCTCTAATGAGTGGCAGTGGATTTTTACAGTGCCAAGGTGCCAGCCCGACACCCAACCTTCAAAGAAAGCACACCCATTCATGCACACACCTACCTGCATATCTTTAAATGTCACTTGACTGCAGGGAGGACATGCAGACTCGACACAGAAGGCACTCCAGCCGAGAATTGAACCGGACAACTTCTTGCTGTGAGGTGACAATGCTAACCACTGCACCATCACAACTGATTAAAAAGTTTAATGTATTGTTTATTTTGACAGAAAATGTGAGAAATTACGTCTGTTATATAAATGGTGAAGCTGCAGATGGTGTAAGTTTGGACATTTACATAAATGAGGACGTGAATGAAAATTTTTTATTCTCGTTATTCATGTAATTTTAATGCTCATGCTTTTAATTGTCATTTAGATGTTTCTAAGTTGAATTTACAAAGTAGTTTTTTCCACCTTTTTCCAATGAATGTATTAAACACTTCTCAGCTATTATTAATTTTGAATTGAATAACATTACCTTACACTTTTAGCAGTCTAAAAAATAATATTTTATATAATTTAACTAAGGATGAATGAAATAAAGACATTAAAAGAATTAAATTGGAACAAACAGTTAATTTTTAAGCCCTCAGATATGAACATCACACTATATGTTTACACATTTTGTAGAAGACAGAGAGATTTGTGAATTGGCATTGAATGTATATTCTAATTTGTTAGACAAATGGATTTGATTAGGATATTTATTTTTATTTTTATTAATTACATTTGTTAACTGGGTTGTTTCCGACAGGGCCAGAAACCCATTTTCAGCAGAAGCACAGGGAGAAAAGCTCCACATACAGTAATAAAAGCATACAGCAATAATAGTACATTTATAATACAGTAGCTAGTTTATAATATGAACAGCGTAAACAGTATACAACGTCTCTAGTGGAAGGACAAACCATTGTTAAACTTATACAGAAATATAAAGTACAAAGACTATTGTGTACAGTATAAATTCAGAGACAGTATGTATGCATATCAACAGTGAAATAATGACAGGGAGTTAATTGCTATTTCAGATGTGAGTACAGTATGAGTCAGCAGAGATAGTACAGAGATGGAGGGAGTGTAGTAGAAGGTTAGAGCAGAGGTTAAGGTAAGGTACAGGAAGGTAGGAAGAAATTAGCCTGGTGGATAGCTGGAACAGATCCAGTGTTTGCTTAGGTAGTTCTTTAGGAGTTGTTTAAATTTGTGGTGTTTAGGATTTTGTGTGATGGGTTGTGGAAGGGTATTCCATAATTTGGCAATTTTGTGGGAGTAAAGGGAGTTGCCATGGTAATTGTCAGTGCAGGATACCTTTAGCATAAGCTTGGTGCAGGATCTGAGGGAACGGTTATTAGTATTGTGTTGGACAAGGTTAGAGAGAGTGGGGCAGTTGCTGGTTTGGTATATAATTTTGTGGGCAATGGCCATTTGGCTGAGGGATAAAAGATTAGGGAGTTCTAGCCAATTGAGTTAGGAGAGGGCAGTGCAGTGATGAGTCCTATATGGCTGATTGGTGGCAGACTTGGCTATTTTGTTGTAGCAGGATTCTAGGTTAATGAATTTAGTCTTACGTAGGTTTGTGAATACGTGAGATCCATATAGGAGGGTAGAAAACAGATGTGAATGAGCAGTGGCTAGTCTGGCACTCTGAGTAAGGTATGGTTTTGCTCAATACAGGGTGCCAAGTTTGGCGTGAACTTTTTTGATAGAGAAATATGCTTATCAAATTTTAGATTCTCATCAATTGTGATGCCTAGATGTTTGGTGTGGTTAGTGGGTTCAATTTTGGTTCCATTGGAAGACAGGATTGAGAGAGGTTACTGACTAGGTTAGATATTTTGTTTCTGAAAGCCATAATCTTAGTCTTGTTTGGGTTAAGAATGAATTGATGCTCAGAGAAGTGTTTTTCTTTGTCATGAAAGGACTATTGTATTTTTAGTTGAAGTTCTTGTGGTGAGGGGGCTGAGCATATAAGTGTGGAATCATCAGCTTACCGGACAATGTCAGCCAGGTGAGTTGCTGAGCTGAGGTTGTTTGTAAATATGGTAAAGAGGAAGGCTCCAAGGATGGAACCTTGGGGTACACCTACTGAGATGGGGAGTAGGGGGAGAGACTGCATGCCCATTTGGTTGCTTGCTGACGATAGGAAAGATAACTATGAAACCAGGTTAGGGATGCTGTGGTGAGGCCATGGGATACGAGTTTGTCTAGAAGTAGTTGGTGAAAAACAGTGTCAAAGGCTTTGGACATATCAAGAAAGATGAAAGAAACATAGTAACCTTTGTTTTGGATATGATTAATGGTGTTGGTGAAAGATAATAGAGCTATGTTTAGGTCGAAAGCCATGTTCGGAGCTTGATAGTAGGTTGTGACTAAGTAGGGGGTGAAGGAGCTGATTGTGGATGCATTTTTGTAAGATTTCTGTGAGGGGTAGAGGATGGCTATGGGGCAGTAGTTACTTAATTCCCTGGAGGGTCCATCTTTGTGGACGGGAATGATGTGGGATACTTTCCAGAGAAGAGGGATGCATTGCTCTGTAATGGAATAATTAATCAAGATGGATATGGGGTAGGCGACAGAAGTGCAGCAATCTTTAGAAATGTGTTTGGGATTTGGTCAGCCACTAGACAGCAGGGTTTTAGATTGGTTAGGAGTTTTTATGTAGCTAGTTTGAATGGTATGAAAAGTAAGGGGGTTTGGGTTGTCTGTGTAGGAATGGGAAGGGTAAGAGGCTGGGTGTTCTGGGAGCCCAGTAGGGTGGTTATGGACTTGATACAGTGGGAGTTGAATTAAGTAGCTATAGGGTCAGTATTGTTGGAAGTGATAGGGGCTGGGGTTGGGGTATGACTGGGGCTAAGAAGATAGTTGATGCTATGCCAGAATTTCTGGGGATTGTTTAGGTGTTTTCATTGAATGGTTTGGAAGTAGGTTTGTTTGCCCTTTTTGATTTGTTTCTTAGCTAAATTCCAAAGTTGTTTATATGCTAAGAGGTTGGATGCATCTTTGGTAATCTGGTAGGCTGACCAGGCTCTATCTCTAAGTTTAAGGAGTAGCTTGGTGTCATTTGATATCCGTGGTAGTTGCTTGGATCTTAGGCATACTTTTGGAACAAGGTTATTACATATGTTAAGGTAGGTGTCATTGAAATATTGAACAGCTAGGTCTAGTTGGAGGTGTTTAAGTGGTGTCCAGTCACACTGTTAAAGTAATAGGTTGAAGGTAGATAGGAAAAAAGATTTTGTGCTACGGATATATTTGTAGGAGATGTTGCTTTGAGTTTGTATGCATTTTCTGTGAAGAAAGGTTGGAGAGTGGTCACTAAGGGAGTCTGGCAGACATCCAGCTAGGTAGTGTAGGCTGGGTCTGTTGGTCAGAATCCTGTCTAGTGTAGATTGCTTGTTGGAATCTTTATCTGTGAGAGGTGGACATGTAATGATTTGAGTGAAGTTGAACAGGTTTATGAAGTTTGAGGGAGTGCTAGATGAGCAGGATTGCCAGTCAAGATTGAAGTCATCAAAGACTATAGTTTCTTTGCTGAAGTTTGCAGATGCCCAGGATAATAGACTTTTGATGGTAGGAAGGCTATTGCCTGGAGGGAGATGGGTGGTGATGATAATTATGTTCTTATTTATACTGATTTCAAGGTGAGGTATTAGAATTTCAGTGTTGGGTATGTCTGAGTAGGTACAGTTAAGTTGTTGAAGTTTGAGGGTGTCTTTAAACATGATGGCAACTCCACCACCTCTTTTGTTTAATCTGTCTTGTTGAATGATATTATAGCTGGATGTGGTAATTTTATTATCTTTAATATGTGGTTTTAGCCAGGTTTCGGTTATCACGGCTATGTCAGGTGAGTAGGTGGCTAGGGCTACATGGAATTTGGTTGTTTTATTTGTGAGGCTGCAATGATTGAAATTGGTAAATAGTAGATCAGTAGAAGAGGTTTTTGGGAGAGGGTGGTAGAGGTGGGATTGAGAAACAAATTGGACAGAAGATGTTGGGAGAGCTGGGTGGGAGGATTGTTGGCAGGGTGATAAGTTATTGTTTGGACCTGGGTTAGGGTGGATGTCAGCTTGGAGTTTAATATGTGTTAAGAGGTGTAATAGAAGATACCTTAGCTTGTTTATTAATTTGGTATATCTTGTGGCATGGGGATTTGGATGATGTGTCTGTGTTTGAAGGGTGTGAGGAAAGAGGTAGAGTAATTATAAAGTTGTGGGTGGTGTAAGTGTGGGATTGTGAGCAGTGGAGGATAGTGGGAGATTTTGAGAGTGGCAGTGCCTAATGTGGTGTGTATGGAGAGAGGTGGAGTTATAGGTGGAGTAAAGAAAGTATAGTAGGACAATATAGGCTACTAAGGTGTAGTAGGGATGCATGATTGGTAGGTATGTAGGGAGGCTGAAATCTAGATGGAGGGGAGGGGAGACATGGAGTGAGTTAGAGTTGAGTAGGAATGTATGTATTCAGTGTGTAGGGTGGGAAGTGGGGAGGTTGGATGTAAGATGGAACAGGTGGGAGTGGATAGGCTGAGGGCAAGAGATGGTGTGATTTGCAATAGGTATAAATCAAAGGAAAGTTGGGGTGGGTGGGAATGGTGGTAGGGTATGGTAGCAGAGTGAGCCCAAGAGCAGTAAGAGCAAATGCAGTGTGTTGACTCAGCAGGAGGAGGCAGGAGAACTCAAAAACAATCAGTAAGCTTGTAATGAGGAAGGTAAGTTCTTAAGGCTCTAGTATGGTCGACTGACATAAACATAAAATTAAACTTAAAATTAAATGGTATGGGATACATAATAAAATAGCACCAAACAAAAAATAAAGTAAGGAGGGTATGACAGAGTGTGGGCATAGGGTTGGGAATTCCTACACCCAGAGAAGTAAAAATAAAGTAAATGAGGAGGTAAATGTTGCTCATTATGTTGGTAGACACAGCAGTTAAAAAACAGGGGTAGGGGAACTCTTTCCTATCCCGTGAAGCACTTTACAACTAGTTATTCAGTTAAGCTGAGCTGGTGTGGACTAAGTTATAGGTCTAGTGGGTTACAGTGCTTGCCGATCAGCCTTTGGCTCAAGGGGCTGCAGGGGCAGGTAATGCTATGTCTTGGTAAAGTACTACCACCATGTGGTCAGGAGATGAAAGCATTCTTAGGGGAGTCCCCCTGAGTGTGCTAGCCACTAAGTGACAACATAAAAGTACTTTTTCACATAGTTAGAACAGTAGGCAAACACCTATGTATAGCTTAGGCAAAGGTGCTCCTTCTGCTCTTGAAAACTCGCAAGGTCCCAAAGTGCATAGTCCAGTTAAGAGCAGAGTGGTAGAGTTTGGAGGGGTTGGAGAAAAAGCAGGTATCATATGGGTGGATAGCAAGGTATGGCTTAGGCAAAGGTGCTCCTTCTGGTCTTGAAAACTCAAAAGGTCCCACAGTGTACAGTCCAGTTAAGAGCAGAGTGGTAGAGTTTGGAGGAGTTGGAGAAAAAGCAGGCAGCATACTGGTGGATAGCAAGTTGTAAAATAAAACAAAAGAGAAGAAATTAATTAAATATGTGTAACCATATAGACACTGCATTAACACAGATAGCCAAATTGAGGAGATATGGGGAGGGAAAGAGGACAGGTAGAGGCCAAGAAATTGCAAGGGTTATGGAGGAGTCAAGAGTACAAAGTGAGCAACAGCAAGAGTTGGGGTGTAGCTAGATTAGTAAAGTAGGAACAATGGCAGTTGCCATGCAGGAAAGGGTAGATGTGAGTACTGCATATTGCATTTGGGAGGAAATGGAGACTAAACTGTATTTACAAAGGCTACAGGTAAGTATTCCTTTAAGACTAAGTGACCACAGTGTAGGGCATGTTAGAATGCAGTAGGGATATCTGAACTTGTGACTCTCCAACTATCAAGGCAGTACAGTACGGCTATCCTGAGTCACCAACAGGATTAGAAAAGGCAACAGAAATAAAGGCAATAAACTATTATCCAGAAACACATTAGCTCAGTAGGTCAGTTTGCAAACCCTATGTTTCAGATGAGTATTACAGGCTACAATATAACATTCAATGTAGCAGTACTATTATGCATCAGTGGATAAGTAAACAAACATGGTATCAGCAATACAGATTAAGCATATTCATATGTATCACATTCATTATGAGACAGCCGAAGGCTATAATGTAACCATTTAGCAGCTGGCAAAATGCTTAACAAGATATAGCATTTGCAAAAAATATAGGTTCAGCTAAAATAACACCTTGTTAAAGGGCAGCTGAAGGCTGCAGCAGAGACATTTAAACAGTATAAAGGCATTCAGTGCAGTAGATTGTGTACAACAAACATGAGCTAGAAATGTATTGAAAAGAAAAACTTTCTTACTGGCAAGCACACAATGCTGAGAGTCTGAGAGACGCCATCGGTGGAGAGTGGGGCAAATTAAAAATGGCACCAGACCTAGGGACCCCTACAAATAGATTCCTAGAGGAGTGGGAGGGGAAAAACAGACATGAAAGTGGATAGGATGGGTGGAAGGAGGGGGTGATTAAAATGGGAAGGAGGTGGGGAGGGTCAAGGTATGGAGACATGCACAGGAAGTACCGCCCAATCCAGCAGGAGGAGACAGGAGAACTCAAAAAACAATCAGTAAGCTTGTAATGAGAAAGGTAAGTTCTTAAGGCTCTAGTATGGTCGACAGCAGTAAATGTAAAATTAAACTTAAAATTAAATTGTATGGGATACGTAATAAAATAGCACCAAGCAAAAAAATAAAGTAAGGAGGGTATGACAGAGTGTGGGCACAGGGTGGGGAATTCCTACACCTAGAGAAGCAGAAATAAAGTAAATGAGGAGTTAAATATTGCTCATAGTGCTGGTAGACACAGCAGTTAAGAAACAGGGGTAGGGGAACTCTTTCCTATCCCGCCAAGCACTTTACAACTATTTATTTGGTTAAGCTGAGCTGGTGTGGGCTAAGTTATAGGTCTAGTGGATTACAGTGCTTGCTGATCATTTGGCTAAAGGGGCTGCAGTGGCTGCTAATGTTATGTCTTGGTACAATACTACCACCGTGTGGTCAGAAGGGGCAATTAGCCAGATAAATTGTAAAAAAACGGGGTGGGGGAGCATTCTCAGGGGAGTCCCCCCAAGTGTGCTAGCCACTAAGTAACAACATAAAAGTACTTTTACAGGTAGTTAGAACAGTACGCAAACACCTGTGTATAGCTTAGGCAAAGGTGCTCCTTCTAGTCTTGAAAACTTGCTAGGTCCCACAGTGTGCCGTCCAGTTAAGAGCAGAGTGGTAGAGTTTGGAGGGGTTGGAGGAAAAAGCAGGTAGTGTATGGGTGGATAGCAAGGTATAGCTTAGGCAAATGTGCTCCTTCTGGTCTTGAAAACTCACAAGGTCCCACAGTGAGCAGTTTTCTATCTGCAAAGATGAGGATAGAAAATTGATAGCTAAAAATCCTCTTCTACTTACTTTTTTATTTTCTCCCCAGAATTCTTAAAAATAAGTGAAAACCACTAGGAAGACAATAGTTTCAGTGCATAGCGTTGTTTTAAACAAGTTAAGTTTTTGAATCATTTTAATGTAATTATGCTAAGAAAATTCCATCTCATAGAAAATGGTCAGGTGATTATATAAATAAAATACATAGGGTTAAGTGGAAGAAAAATACTGAATTATTATTGATGTGGAAAGCTGATATGGAAGAATAAAGAATACACCTATGGAAGAGGCAATTAATTGTTTTTTGGGAGATAACCCCAAGATGAATTATTGTCAAGTTTCTTGAAGGTGCTGTGACATATATACCTTCAGGTACATGTCATGGTACCTTTCTGGGATTCAGCAACTGCCCTAACATGGTGTTGCAAGGTGCACTAAAATGTGCAGTACTGTGTATGGCTTGCCTGTAGCCATTTTGAATGCTAAAGAGGCTGTCAGGAGGAAAGGCATATGCTAATTAGTCATGTGGTGTCTTTCTCCTAACACCCTGGAATCACCTCCAGGAAAGCATCAACATACCAAGCAATTCAAGAAAACATTCAACCATGTAGATCAGCATGGCTGGCCCCACCATATCATAGTATTTAAAATGGATAAAAGCATGTTTAAATACCTACTATGACTGTGGTAGAAGGATCGAGGGGGTGGAAGGAGCCATTAAACACAAGGGATAGCAACTGTATAGAGATCAGGAGAGGGTGGAACCACACAACATCAGGGATAGCATCAGCACTGTGATCAAGGTTAGGGGAGCCACTAGACAACACAGATAGTGTTCATACCTCTCAGCATGGAAACATCAAATATCTGGACAAAGTCCCATGAAGAATAGGTAGAAATCTGTACGCTGATTAACATAAAATGTGCATACATAACTATGTAACCCTGCCCACACCAATGGGATTGTGGGATACCGCCTTTCAAATGCAAACTGAAGAACAGACAACCAAAATATGTCCCCAGCACAATCTCTGCAGAAGTAAAAGTCATCTAAATAACACATTATCTAAGCTCTGTAACTAATGAAGAGGTTACTGCTAGCAAACAACTTTATATTTCATTGTTTCATCTACAAATAAAGTGCCTGCTGTTGCCCTTGATGAATAAATTGCCTATGTTAAATTAAAAAAAAATGATAAGGTAGTAATATTCCAATAGTGAATGGATGGCAAACTTATAGCTTCATAGTTACTAGGTATCTCTGCCAAAAAGGACATTCTCAGGACTGCAGCATTCACCCCTTTAAAAGTATAACACAGTACAGTATCATTCATATATCTACATACTGTGGGAGTAGAACCCACAGCCTTCTGCATCAAAAGTAAGTATTCAACCTGGTGTGCTACTAACAACACAAGGAGACTTGCTATAACTTAAGCAGTACTAAACTTCTCTCCCCATGAAGGAGATATGCAGCACAAGAAATCTGGAAAAAGCCAACATTTATTGGTGGGGAAGGGGGGGGGGACAAAGGCCCAAAACAAGAGATATATGTTAAACATTGCTTGTATAATAATAGAAAAGTTGTTTGAATAAATGTTTGGTGTTACCATGCATTTCCTGAAAAATAGGACTGAAACTCATTATTTAGTGGATTCAGTTCTCATTGATTTGCCAGAAAACCACAAATTTTAAGAGGAAGAGGCCAAAAGTATGAGCCAAACATTCTGTAATACTTTGGACAGTTAAGAACTATGGTTAACTCCTTAAACCACAAGTGGTGGTGGTATGGGTAGAGAATCTAGGCTCTTCCCTGTGGTTATACCTGACTGGGGCATTTTACTCAAACACACACACACACACACACACACACACACACACACACACACACACACACACACACACACACACCTGCCAAAGTAAATGTGACTGGAAAGCAAGCTGCCTGCCAAAGTAAACCTAGTTGCCATTAACACATACAGCAACTGGAAAGCTTCTGCAAGCTGCCATTAACACACACAGTGATGCCTGCATGGAAGGCTTCTGCAAGCTGCTGTCAGTGAAGGCTGTTAAGTAAATAAATAAACTCCAAAGCACATACAGAGTAACATCCAAAGTAAACCTAGCTGCTGTAACCATTAAGTAAAAAGTAAAACAAGCCTGCCATTAAAGCTGCCATTAACACACACACCGATGCCTGCATGGAAAGCTTCTGCAAGCTTCTGTAGCAAATAATAACCCAGTGAAAATAAAAGTGAAGTTCAAGCTGTTGATTCTCCCACTTTTACCCTGGAAGATTCTCTCACTTTAGAAAACTGAGCTGAGAAAGAGGTGCTGTATGTGCAAGCTGTCATTAATGCGATGCATGTGCTAAGTAGTGACTTTGACTTTGAAAAGGCATCGGAAAGCTTCCACATACACAAGCTGAAAGTAAGCTAGCTGCCGAGGAAACCAGTAAAGCAACGCTAGCACAGTGCACAGAAATCTTCTGCAAGTGGCCGTTATTCCTGTTAAGTAAAAGCAGAGTAAGACAATGAATGTAAGCTGCCATTAAGTACATAATAATACAGTGAAGCTGCCGTTAAGTAAATAATGCAGTGATTTTGAAGCTGCATTAAGTAAACAGTCTTTCACTCCGAAAGCTGCCATTAAGTAAACATCTGGTCTGAAAACTCAGCTCACACACACACACACACACACACACACACACACACACACACACACACACACACACACACACACACATGCTCACACACACACACACACACACACACACACACACACACACACACACACACACACACACACACACACACACACACACATGCAACACCCCCTGAAAGCTGTCCACCCGTTAAGTAAAAGTGAAGCTGTGGTGCCTGCATGGTAAGTGCTGACTTTGACTTTGAAAAGTAATGATTCTCTCTCACTTTTACCTGAGAAGCTGTGCTGGGGAAAGACTATGTGCATGTTGTGCAAGGTCCTCAAGTAAATTAAGATGTACTGTGTTGTGCATGTGTAAATTCCACAAGTAAATTAATGAACGGCAGGCTATCTGCCTTGTGGAGCTGACGTTATCACACATGCCCCGCCCTGCACGTGATGACGTCAGTAGTAAAAAATTAAAAAAAAAAATGGGAAATTCATAAATTAAAGGGGCCACTCGGGAATTAATGGCACCCCAATATTTTGCCCTCAAAGCCATTATTTACCGACAAATTTGGTACAGTTGAGAAGTATGAATAGTGTTAGTATGGGGATCAGGGGTGGGGGGAGCCACTAAACAACATGGATAGTGTTAGTATGGTGATCAGGGGTGAGGGGAGCCACTAGACAACATGAATAGTGTTAGTATGGGGATCGAGGTGGGGAAGCCACTAGACAATACAGATAGTGTTAGTATGGGGATCAGGGTTTGGGGGAACCACTAGACAACAAAGATAGTGCTAGTATGGGGATCAGGGAGGGAGGAGCCACTAGATAACACAGATAGTGTTACTATGGAGATCAGGGGTGGGTGGAGCCACTAGAAACTATGTATAAAGTCAGTATGAGGATTGCGGGGTGGGAGAAGCTACTAAACACCAGGGATAAAACAGTATAGGGATTGGAGGTAGGAGAATCACTAGACATGAGGGATAACATCAGTACAGGGATTGGAAGTTGGAGGAGCAACCAGACACCAGGGATAACTTCAGTATGGGTGTTAGAGGTAGGGGAGAAACACTATCTGCCAGGGATACAAATAACATAAAATGCCTTCACAGCACAGACATCACTACAGAGAATGGGGCATGAGGGAAACACTTGATACCAGTTATAAAAAAAATAAAGTGATATCATGGCACAAACACCACAACAAGGATGGGGGGCACTAGACACACGAGATATATATATATATATATATATATATATATATATATATATATATATATATATATATATATATATATATATATATATATATATATATATATATATATATATATATATATATATATATATATATATATATATATATATATATATATAATATGTCTTCATGGCCTGGGCATGACAAGGTGAGAAACATTAGACACCACAGATTCTGCAAATGTGCCATAACAGCACTTAAAATATTATGGTGACGGGGGGGGGGCATGGGTGTGCAGACAGGTTAGGGGAAAGTACGGGGACAGGTGTGTGTGTGTGTGTGTGTGTGTGTGTGTGTGTGTGTGTGTGTGTGTGTGTGTGTGAGTGACTGTTGGCAGGGAGCAAATGCCTACATAAGCAGAAGTTTACTATCATGACTTGCAGATCAACAATGACCTGCATGTTACAGTAGTAACTCCAATTCAATGACATGCAAGTTAACCAAAAATGAGGTCTCACCTTATGCCTCTGAATCAGAAAGTAGCTCATTCTGGGATCAGGACCTTTTCAGTGCAAGCCATGTGGCTCAATCTTGGCCCTTTTCTGCACCCTTAGGTATGAGTCTGAACTTGTAATATTTTGTTTGATTGACATAATTTTTTTGTTTTTGTAAATACACATAATCAGCTTGTGAGTACAGCCATAGAGCATTTGTGCTCCTATGTATGCAAATTTAGTGATAGCCTTGATTGAGGTAAAATATGTGTGTAATCATGATTTTTTCAGAAACCTATGATTTTTTTTTTTTCTGTTCTTGAGTTGAAGAGCTGAGGGGGGCATGAATTTTACTAATGTAGGAAGCTGACTGGTACAAATGTATCAATCAGCCTTTTATAGTAAAAGCCAAGCCTGTGTTTTTTTTTTTTTTGGTTCTTCACTTTCACTTCCTGCAGAGGGTATTGCTGACATTTTTTTTCTTCTTCTTGCATGGAATACAAATGGTGAGGGGCATTTTTGGGACTGGTATCAGGGAGTAGATGAGACATCACTACAGAGAATGGGGCATGAGGGAAATACTTGATACCAATTATAAAAAAAAATAAAGTGATATCATGGCACAAACACCACAACAAGGATGGGGGCACTAGACACATGAGATATAGCATTGTTGGAAATGTTTATTGGGAGAGTGACTTCATGGGTTTATTTTTGTGGTTTAACTCTTAAACTGATTTTATGGTTCACTTAAATTATATTATCTGATTTTACTGCAATGCAACGCTTTTAGCTGAACTTCTCTGAGGGCTGTTGCCGAGGTGAAAGGTGACAAAAAAATTGGGATACAACTCTTTACACCTTACTTTTGTTATTTTTCATGATCAATAATCTCCTATTGGGTCTCAGATGGCAGAGATTGTATGTGCAAGCACCCAGTCCTGTTCCCAACTTGAAATTCCCCTGTTTTGTGTTCACGCCCACTCCTGCTGGTTTTACAGTTCTCCACTTATTATTGTCTTCCCTGATGTCTCATTCACCATCGTGTTTTTTTCCCTTATTGTGTTACTCACACTCTCTCAGTCATGTCTATATTTCCCTGCCCTCCTCCTCTTACTTTCTTCCACAACTTTCCTTGCTCTTCAAAAAAAGAAAAAGAAAATGGACACCTGTCCTACAAAAAAAAACAAAAACATATGCCTCATACTCACCTGATAACTTCTTATCTGTCTCTATTTCCTTCCCCTTTTCATCTCTTTCCTCTACTCCCATTTCCAGCCTTTAATCTGGTCAAAAAAAATAGATAAGCACACCACTCACATGCTCAAAAAGGGCTTCAAAATCAGTGTCCGTGTATTGGGCCTGGAGGGTTCCAATCCCCTCATGACTGTATGTTTGCCCTTCACTTTACTGCTTTCATTCTGCCAATGTGTAACATTCACCTGATATTGTCTCCCTGACACCTCCAGTGTAACAACCTATTTGGCTCAAGGTGTTAATGCTGTGTTTGACAGAATGTCAATGACAAGAGCAATTGGGTCAAATGCATACCTCTCAAACTGTTAGAGCAAGAAATCTGGACAAAGCCATAAATAAAAGGGGGACAACTGGCACAAAAATAGGGACAATTTTTAAATACTGTTCTTACAAACTTAGAAAGCTGATAGAATATCGGGTTTTGCTTTAGCATGAATTTTCTGAAGGGTATGAAGTCTAAAACACAAATGTCTGTCATTATTTTCTGTCTTCAGTCTTTCAGGTCGTAGCCTGCTATAGGTCCCCAACCATGTCCCAAGACTCGCACTCCACGTTCCTAAGCACCATGGAGAATATTAGGGTCCAACCTAACACTCTCTTACTAGGTGACTTCAACTACCCCTCCTTTAACTGGGTAAACTACTCATGTACCAATACACTTGCCCAATGTTTCCTGGAGTTCATTAATTCCAATGCCCTGGACCAGCTCGTTCTTACCCCCACTAGAGGTAGCAACATCCTTGACCTGGTCATTGCTAACATGGGTGACCACTGCTCTACACCAGTAGTCAGCTCCTCCCTGGTTAGATCTGACCACAAACTAATCACCTTGGAAATCCACATCCCTCTCACCCCCCCAGCAAAGATAACCACCATGAACAACTTACCCAAAGCTAACTCTGGGATCCTAAAAACAGAGGTGGCTAACTTTGCGGCACCCATGCAAATGGAGAATAGTTGCGTGACTGCAGAATCATACACCAATGCACTGTACGAACACATACACAAATGCATGGATCTCACCATACCCAATAGAACCAAGACACTCTCCACCAAAGAAAGGAAGCCAATCTGATGGTTTCCTGCCATAAACAAACTCTACACCAGAAGGAGAAAACCGATGCAGACCAAGGTGAAGTTCCAAGACTGTAAAAACTCCCTTATCTGCCTCAACAAAAAGTTGAGATCCCACATCAAATCCCCTAAAGCTAGGTATGAAAACAGAATTCCAGCAGATAGTAAAGACAACCACAAGCCCTTCTATAGTTATGTAAAGAATCTCCTCGGCAATACCCAGATTTGCTCTGAGCTACTGCACAATGGTGCATCCTATACCGAGCCAACAGATATTGCCAGTATACTGGCCGACAGATTCAGTGCCAACTTTACCTCCATCTCCACCCCCAAAGGACCAATCACAATACCAGTAGATTGCCAGGCACCCAGTATTACTGCTGCACAGGTTAAAGCAGTACTGTCTAAGGCCAAGAATACAGCTTCTATGGGACCTGACAATATCCCAGTTTGTGTTCTACATGAACTACAGAGTGAATTGGCATCTCACCTGTGTGCTCTGTTTAATCACAGCCTCATCTCAGGCTTTGTCCCTGCCGAATGGCGCACTGCTACAGTTATTCCTCTCCACAAAGGAGGAGTGACTACAGACCCTGGGAACTATCTCTCCATTAGCCTGACAAATCTGATATGCAAAGCTATGGAATGTATCATCATGGACCCAATAAACAAGGATATAGGAAATCCCCAAACTCTGGATCCTACACAGTTTGGTTTTATGAAGGGTAGATCATGCCTGCTCAACTTGGTTGACTTCTTTGAGTCAGTCACCAGAGCTGTGGGTGAAGGAAAGGTGGTTCATACAGCCTACCTTGATCTGGCCAAGGCTTTTGATACCATTCTCCACTCAAGAATCATAGAAAAACTCACTAAGCTAGGCATCAACCCCTATATCACTAGGGGGCTTGCAAACTGGCTAACATATAGAACCCACAGTGTGAAAGTAGCTGACTCCAAGTCAGACTGTCAATTAGTCCTTTGCTGTGAAGGAAAGGTTAGTTTGCTTAAGGTTAATCATTTGTTAACTGAGGGGTGGAGCTAGGAACTAAACCTTCTATTTAAGGGGTAAAATAAAACATTTCTGAGCTTTACCAGAAAGGCTCATCCAGACTCTGCTACACTTTGCTGTGAAGGAAAGGTTAGTTTGCTTTTATTTTTTGTATTTTATATATTTTAAATACTGTAGTTTGTTTTCTTTACCTTGTGTTTTACCTGCATTCTGCTTTAACAGCATATTAAAACTTCAAAAGAGACCACAGCTCTCTCTTTCTCCTGAGTCAGGCAGAAATTAGAACTGATCAATTAAGGACTCATTCATAAGATAGAAGAGGTCACTTAAGGTTAATCATTTGTTAACTGAGGGGTGGAGCTAGGAACTAAACCTTCTATTTAAGGGGTAAAATAAAACATTTCTGAGCTTTACCAGAAAGGCTCATCCAGACTCTGCTACACTTTGCTGTGAAGGAAATGTTAGTTTGCTTTTATTTTTTGTATTTTGTATATTTTAAATACTGTAGTTTGTTTTCTTTACCTTGTGTTTTACCTGCATTCTGCTTTAACAGCATATTAAAACTTCAAAAGAGACCACAGCTCTCTCTCTCTTCTGAGTCAGGCAGAAATTAGAACTGATCAATTAAGGACTCATTCATAAGATAGAAGAGGTCACTTAAGGTTAATCGTTTGTTAACTGAGGGGTGGAGCTAGGAACTAAACCTTCTATTTAAGTGGTAAAATAAAACATTTCTGAGCTTTACCAGAAAGGCTCATCCAGACTCTGCTACACTTTGCTGTGAAGGAAATCTTAGTTTGCTTTTATTTTTTGTATTTTGTATATTTTAAATACTGTAGTTTGTTTTCTTTACCTTGTGTTTTACCTGCATTCTGCTTTAACAGCATATTAAAACTTCAAAAGAGACCACGGCTCTCTCTCTCTTCTGAGTCAGGCAGAAATTAGAACTGATCAATTAAGGACTCATACATAAGATAGAAGAGGTCGCTTAAGGTTAATCATTTGTTAACTGAGGGGTGGAGCTAGGAACTAAACCTTCTATTTAAGGGGTAAAATAAAACATTTCTGAGCTTTACCAGAAAGGCTCATCCAGACTCTGCTACACTTTGCTGTGAAGGAAACGTTAGTTTGCTTTTATTTTTTGTATGTTGTATATTTTAAATACTGTAGTTTGTTTTCTTTACCTTGTGTTTTACCTGCATTCTGCTTTAACAGCATATTAAAACTTCAAAAGAGACCACAGCTCTCTCTCTTCTGAGTCAGGCAGAATTTTTTTTCCCGCCCTCCCACGCAGTCATAGTTGTCTTGTTAAATACCACTGTCTTTCTAGTTGCCTGCCTCTTATGTTAATCCGACCATATATCTCATTTCCTCTCTACTTTCAGTGGCTTGTGTGAGTAATCACTAAATCAAAAACCCCTCCCCTTCAACTATTTAAATTTATTGGCCATCCTACTGTATTCCATAGTACCAGAATACAAAAGTGACCACCCCTTTCAACCCATCTTGCTGTTTTAAAAATAGTAACTCTCCACTAAACGTTAACTTTTTAAACAGGTAAAACTTAAGTTACCTACGTTCACGTCTACCTTCTCTAGTGCACACTGCAGTGTGCATTTTTTTTCATCTTACTTTTAAGCTTCCCTTTGACTAACACTTTCTCTAATACCTGCTGGAAAGCACTAAGAAGCCTTAAACTGATACAAGCACTCAACTCTCTTTGTTAATAAGGAGAAATTAATAGTAGGCACTAAACAGCCTATAATTGCAAAGTACCTTGCTAAGGTAAGGGAAAACAGCTCCTGTACTTTACAAAAAAAAAAAAAAAGCATCAAACCAGGCATGTCCAAGGGTCAGCTTCTGGTGATTTCTCCTGTCCACCTGGTGAATCTGGGCATACTGGGGCAATGCAGCAATTACCTCATGTACACAGACAACCCTCTCCTCCTACCACCCAACACTACAACCTGTGAGAGATGCACTTACATAGCCAAAATGGAAGCAAAGCTCTCTCCACCCAAGATTGTGCTAGACAGTCAAGAGGAGAAGGTTAACACCCACACTACACCTCGAGCAACACATAGCCCTTCTAAACCCACACCACCAACACCCACATATAGCAACACTAAATCCACATATGCAGAGGCCATTAACTGTAACCTGCCCAAGCAACAAGGACCTCTGAAGCTGAAACGCAAATAAACACCAATCGCAACCAAAGTGTCACATAGTTCAAAACACCTGTGTGCCACCCAGCAACAGCTCCTAAGGCAAGACAATGTACCTAACACTTTAGTCATAGGTGACTCTATAGTCCGGCACACTGATGTCCCTCTCACCAGGTTGAACAAGGAGAAAATTACAGTCAGCTGCCTGTCGGGTGCCAGTCACTCCACAACAAGTACAAATATGACTCTGTCATTGTCCATGTTGGAGTGAATGACTTGAGACGTACCTCCCTGGACTACATGAAAAGAGACATGGAAGAGCTCTCCGATCATGTGGCCCAGGCAGGTATGACCCTAGCCCTGAGTAGCATCCTGCCTTTGCCCAGAATGATACCACAATATAAAGACAAAATAATTGACTTCAACAATTGGCTAAGCTTCTGGTGTCATTCATAGGGGATCCAGTATCTGTCTGCCTGGGACGACATGACTGACAGACCATGATGCTTTGCCAGAGATGGTCTGCACCTGTTGCTTCTGGAATTCAGGTTACTGGCTAAGGCTCTTGCCACCCCTATAGTGCCTTTTTTAGGCAAAGTTCAAAGAACAAAACCACCACCGTAACAGGTACAAGCATGCAAAATCTGAAGGTAATGCTACTCAATGCTAGAAGTCTAAACCTCAAAATGCACTCTCTCGAGGCACTCCTAAAATGGAGAACATCGATATCTGTGCAGTAACTGAGACCTGGTTCAAGGCTCCAGAGAGCATCCCTGCAATACCAGGCTACAACTCTTACCACACTTTTCGGCCACCAAAGCAGGACCAAAACACTAAAAGTGGAGGAGTGTCAATATTCACCAAGGTTATTCACACCACCAGGCTAGTTGCCCAACACAATGTGTCTGAAATTCTCAAGGTGCAACTAACACTAGGTAAGACTGCAATCCAAATTGTAGCTTGCTACAGATCCCCCACCATACCCCAAGATTCTCACTACACCTTTCTAAACATACTGGAAAATATTAAGATAGAACCAAACACCCTAATACTGGGTGATTTTAACTACTCTGCCATTAACTGGGAAAAGCTACTCATGTACCAACACCTTTGCCCAATGGTTCTTGGAATTTATAAATTCCAACACCCTGGATCAACTAATCCATAGTCCCACCAGGGGCTCCAATATCCTAGACCTGGTCATTACCAACATGGGAAATCGATGCTCCACACTTATGGTCACCCCCTCGTTAGTCACGTCTGACCATAAGCTAATCACTCTTAACATCCACATCCCACCCCCACCCCCCAGTAAGGAAACCTCCATAAAAACTTCTCCAAAGTCAACTTCATGCTACTCAAGTCAGAAGTGACAAACTTCATGACACCCATGCAGACGGGAGCTGAAAGTTCAACTGCTGAATCCTACACTAAGGCACTGTACGAGCACATCCACTCATGCATAAATCGTACCATCCCAAATAGAACCAAGATGCTCTCATCCAAAAAAAAGAAGCCAATCTGGTGGTCCCCTGCCATAAACAAACTTTACAACAAAAGGAAGAAACTGTTGCAGAAAAGAGGAAAATCCCAGGATGCAAAAACTTCCTTACCAGCCTCAGTATGAAACTGAGATCCCTCATAAAATCCTCCAAAGCTAGTTACGAAAATAAAATTGCCAAAGATTCCAAAGACAACAACAAGGCATTCTATAACTATGTCAAGAATCTAAATGGCAATGCTCAGATCTGCTCTGAGCTAAAACAGAATGGCATTAAATATACTGATCCCAAGGATATTGCCAATATCCTGGCAGATCGATTCAGTGCCAACTTCACACCCCTCTCACCCCTAAATGGCCCATCTCAATACCGGAAGATTGCCAAATTCCGGTAATAATGGCCGTACAGGTAAAAAACGCACTCTTCAAATACAGCATCCATGGGACCAGATGACATCCCGGGCTGTGTACTACATGAACTACAATATGAACTGGTACCTCACCTAAGTGTCATGTTTAATCATAGCCTCACCTCAGGTTTTGTGCCCACTGACTGGCGCATAGCTACAGTTATCCCACTCCACAAGGGGGGATCCACCTTTGATCCCGGAAACTACCGTCCCATCAGTCTGACAAGCCTTATCTGCAAGGCCATGGAGCGTATTATCATGGAACTTATAAACAAAGACATTGGCAACCTTCAAACACTGGACCCCACCCAGTTTGGGTTCGTGAAGGGCCGATCTTGTCTCCTGAACTTGATTGACTTCTTTGAATCAGTCTCCAGAGCCATGGACAAGGGTAAGGTGGTCCACACAGCCTATCTAGACCTTGCCAAGGCCTTTGACACCACCCCCCACTCTGGAATCATAGATAAACTTACTAAGCTGGGCATTAATCCCTACATCACCTAATGGGTTGCTAACTGGCTTACTGATTGAACCCACACTGTAAAAGTAGCCGACTCCAAATCCAGCTCCAGACAAGTGACAAGTGGAGTACCTCAGGGTTCAGCCCTGGGACCGCTCTTGTTTGGCATCTACTTCTCTGAAGTACAGGCCAACACTAAGGGATGCTGGATAACAAAGTTTGCAGATGACTGCAAACTGGGAGCCATTACTGAATCCCCAAATGATGTGGATACTCTACAAAAGGGCCTTACAGAAACAGATGCTTGGTGCCAGAGCCATGGGCTCAAGCTCAGTGCCAAGAAATGTATAGTTATCCCCTTTGGAAAAAAAAACATGTATCCGTGAATTACCATATAGGTGGCAGTACACTAAACACCGAAAGTTTGATAAGAGACTTAGGGACACAGGTGGACAGTGGTCTCACCTTCGATAACCACATCACCGCAATAGTCAGGAAATCCTTCTATGTGGCACACCTCATCACTAAGGGCTTTTCATCCAGAAAAAAGGTGGTCATTGTCCTACTGTACTCATCCCTCATTAGATCCCTTATAGAATACAATGCCCCATTTGGTATGTACCTCTCAAGACATCTGCAACAACTGGAAAGGCCACAGAAATGCCTCACTAAAAGAATCACAGGCCTAAAGCAGATGCCCTATGCTGACCGCCTTAAAAAACTCCAGCTATACTCTGTCGCATATCGTTTACTCAGAGGCGATCTTTGCTTAACATACAAGGCCATGTCAAACCCAGAGCTGTTGGACATGCTACACTTAAAGAAATCCCAATCCCTCAGAGCCACACACTCCAGGGATCTAAACCTTGTCATCACAATAAACAAAACATGCTGGAGGGATAGGTTCCTGACTCAGAGACTCCCCAGACTCTGGAATAGATTGCCCATACATGTCAAGCAGAGTGCCTCTTTGGTCCTCTACAAAAGGAACCTTGACGATTGGATGGGAGAAAGGAAATTCACCCCGGGGATCACGTCAGTCACCCTGCTAGACAGGGGTCCAGGGAAGTAAATAGTGTGGGAAGAAATAGCCAGGGAATTGTTATGGCTAGGCTTGTATAGGCCCTAGGACTGATAGCCTAGTACCAACCTATGAACCTATGAGTCCCACAGGGTTTGGTCCTGCATCCGCTCCTGTTTTGGTATCTACTTCTCTGAAGTCCAGGCCAACACAAAGGGATGCTGGCTGACAAAGTTCACAGACGATTGAAGTTGGGAGCTATTATTAACTCCCCAAGTGATGCTGACATCCTACTGAATGGCCTCACTCTGACCAACGATTGGTGTCAGAACCATGGGCTTAAGCTCATTGCCAAAAAATGTGTCATCATCCCCTTTGGGAAAAACCCAGCTCCCATGAATTACCATATTGATGGTAGTCCACTGACCACAGAAGATGTTAAAAGAGATCTGGGAACACAGGTTGACAGCAACCTCTCTTTTGATCACCACATTGCCACTGTGGTCAGAAAGTCCTTCTATGTGGCACATCTCATTACTAAGGGTTTTGCATCCAGGAAGAAAGAGGTAATTGTTTCCCTCTATTCGTCCCTCATTAGGCCAATCATCGAGTACAATGCCCCATTTGGCTAGACACCTACAACAACTGGAGAGGTATAAAAGTACCTAACAAAGAGGATCTTAGGCCTTAAATGCTTATCCTATATGGACAGACTAAAACAACTCCAACTATTCTGTCTCATATCACCTACTTAGAGGTGATCTCTGCTTTGTAAGTCAAGCAGAGATCACCTCTAAGTAGGCGATATGAGACAGACTCAAAAAACTCCAACTATTCTCTGTCTCATATCGCCTTCTTAGAGGCTATCTCTGCTTGACTTACAAAGCCATGTCTGACCCAGCTCTGTTAGAAATGCTACATCTAAAGAAATCCCAATCCCTCTGCACCACACACTTCAGAGACCTCAACCTCATTACCACAATTAACAGAACATGCTGGGGGGACAGGTTCATAACCCAGAGACTGCCCATGCTATGGAACAGACTTCCCATACATGTCAAGCAGAGCACCTCACTGACTCCCTTCAAGAGAAATCTTGATGAGTGGATGGGAAACAGAAAATTCTCCCTGGGGATAACACCAGTGACTCTCCTCAGAGGCACTGGGAACTAAGGTCAGGTGGCACTATGCCAGGGTAATCCTATGGCTAGGCTTGTAAAGGCCTCAGGGCCATTAGCCTAGTACATACCTATGAACCTATGAATAACTTGCCAATAATTTGTCTGAAAACAATTTTATGAAAAACGGACCAAAAATATGGGCCAAAGATATGGACATTGTGTGAAAATCTGTACAGTTGAGAGGTATGAAAATGTCCTCAGGGTTGAACAATATTTTTGTTTCATGACATTTACATTATAGTACAGGTACACTGATAAAATGCTGATGATGTCAGGAATGGTGTAGGTCAGTATAGCATAATACTTTACTGTATCCCACCTATCCCGTCTGAGTTTCAAATTTTCTAAGTTCAAGTGTTTCAAGTTATATGAGTCATACTGTTGAGTTTTACATCCCTGCTTTGGTCAGCAGCTCACTTTTCAGGTCTTCTGTCTATTTTTGTAGTTTCTGTTGCCTTCCTACCACTTTTACTCTCCAGCCTTTGGCATCTATTCCTTACTTCCTTCAATAAGGCATTTCTCTGCCTTGATTTACAAGAAAAGATCAACACCCTGTCATTGACATATGTGCATGCACTTTCATGATGACTAACCTAGATGCTTGGGCACAGTCAGTATTTACAACAGCTGCTCATAATTTACTTGGCTGCTGATTGGTCTAACACAGTCTCCCCCATGGGTAGTACCACTCCCCCATGGGTACCAGCTCTGGCTGTTAAATGGAACCGCTCATCATGCAGATTGCACACTTGCCTGGCTGCATGCATTTTTAATGAGCCTCAGGGTTCATTGTACATGCATTGTAAACAGTGTTGGGCAGGTCTTGATGATGGACATAATGTTTCTGAATGATAGGGACAGTTGTTTTACTTTCAGAAGTTGTATCTATGGTTTTCTAATGACATATGAGTTTTTTAGACAATTAGTCAGCTATTAACCACACAACATATGGGTTTACACTCAGATTTACATGTCTGTCAATAACGTCTGCATGGGGAATACTGACATAACCATTATACACTGCTTTGGTGACATTTTTAACAAAATTAACAAGATTAAAAAAATCAGGATCCACCTTTGATGAACCTAAATTTATAAAAGTCCAGATTTTCAGTGTCAGGCTGATGAGGTCTTTGATAATATGTTCCATAAATTTATATAATAGGCTAGTGAAACCAGTGAATCTATAATTACCTGGTCCCCAGTTTGGGTCACCCTCATGGAATGACATTACAATGGCTGTTCTCCAGGGAGAAGAGGCTTAAACTAAAGAGAATAAGAAGGGTACCTACTGAAATGTCAGCACTCATAATGTGGAACAGCAACATTCTTTAAAAATGCCACAAAAAAAACTCAGGAGAAGAGTGATTATCAAATATCACTATTCTGCTTTAAAGTTGCTTTTTGCAGGAAGATAAGCCCCCCGTGATGTGCGGAGGAAGACTCTCCACACCCTAACTGTATATATATTAACTCCAAGATTGCCATACCTCAGAAAAAAGGGAATATTATGAAAAACGGCCATCTTGGACCTAGTCTGTGTAAGTGTTTTTCAATAATTCAATCTCAGCATTACAGAACTTGCTAAAGCAGATCGCAACATTTCAAATGGTTACTGAATAAGAAGGCGTTACATAGGTCATTAGGTATGAAATTCTGTTTTCATGAGATGACTGTTAAGTGTAATTTTTGGTCTTCACCATGATTTCATTATAATTTTCTAGTGAATCTATTTCGCTCTCTCTCAAAATTAAACAAACAATAAAGTAAGATGACGTTATTAATTAGTTGTTATTAAGAAGAAATACAGGTTGCACTGAATGAGTATTTTGGCTAAAATGTCATACTCCATGAAATGTTTAGGGATTGCCAATACCCAAGACATTTCAAATTTTAGGGATTGCCAATACCCAAGACATTTCAAATTCAGGATTTAATGGTATATTTTCCAGGAAAAATAAAGAATCAGGGTCCTGATAACCAGGCAGCCTTGCATGTTATGAAGACCCATGACTAAGGTATTCTTAGCTTTTGAGAGGGCCATGGGGACTTTTTCCTTAGTATTTCTTTATATTTGTTTACAGGAATAGACCACTGATCACAAATAGGTTATTGCAGGCTCAGCCCATGTTGCATGAATAGTAGTAGAAAATTGTACATCAACAGGATGTTAACATACGAAATACATGAGTATAGGAAACTGTGCATATACATTGAGGTCAACATATATAATACATAGATACAGGGTATTGTGCATCTGCCAAGAGGTTTACATGTTAGTTACAGTCAAACAAATGCGTTAAAAACAAAATATATAAACATAAAAAGAAGTAAGAATAAAAGAAATAAAGGAAAACGGGAAGAATAGGAAGATAAGAAGGAGGAAGAGGGGATCGGCGCACAGGCCTGAGTGTAGGTTATGCCATTGTGTATAGGCAGGTATAGAAGCTATTGGGGTGGCTGAGAGTGTGCAATCTGTGAAATTGCTATAACCGTGAGTGCAATACACTTTGCAGTAAATTTGTTAGCTAGGATGTTAACTAGGTCCTTTCAGTAAGACTGAACAATATTGTTGACTAGCTTCTAACATTGGTGGTTATTCATTCTTAATGTCCTGGTATAGTTAAATAAAGATGTCAAGTTATTTTAATTTTAGTGGCTATTTTAAGTTCATATTCATCTTTGAGCTTCCAAATGGTTTCTTTAAGCTCTTTACTAGGTTATTTAAATGTACTCTTAAGGTAAGTATAATGGCACTTCTTATAATCATTAATTAATTTATTTTTCTCTTTATCTAATTTATTTATATGGATATTCCACCATAGAGGGTTGATTTTTTAATTTCTCATTATATTTCATTTGAATAGGGGGACTGCCCTTTCAATACAACTATTTAAGTAAGGAAGATTATAATAGAATTTATTTAGGCCATCAGGTAATTGAAGAAGGCTTGCTTTTGAGGACCCCTAAAGGGAGGGTTATCTTCAATGGGAGCTATGGGGGGTACTGCGACTTGACTCTTTCCAAAAACTGATAATTGTCTTGTGTAGGTAGTAGATTTGAGAATATAATTATTGATCTATTTGGATCAACTAGGTCATATTTGGTTGATTAGAAGTTCTGTTAGTGGACTTTTGCATAATGTTGCTTTATTTAGTAAAGATATAAACTGCAGTACGGACATTAGGGTAGTTCAACACTTTGTTTTTTTTTTTTCCTAAGGATGTAGAAATGCACATCTGGTCAAATTTCACACTTCAGAAATGTGGTCTCAGCCTGAGGAAACCTACATTTCCATGACCTGTAAAAATCTCAGAGCTGAATGTAAAACTGTAATAAGTATTAGGGCAAAGCCCCCTTATGTGGCTGTGCATGGACAGCTTTATACCCTCATAGAAACCAGAATTAAAGGCATTATTAAATCCCTTATGAACTCCTTTTTTCCCAGTATGAAGCAGCTTTTGACTACATAGCAACACATCAATGTAAACAGTGAGTGACAAGCACTGCAAGCACTGCAAGCACTACTACTTGCCCTGAACATCACTGTAGGCCTACTGGTGGACATATAAAGGAGCACCAACAGCCAGGCATGGACCACACCTCCACCTCTCCTGGAAAAGAAAGGGTTACAATATGTTATGACACTTACTTTCGCCACTGACAGTGAAGGTGTAATGAGATTCTACTGAGGTCCAATATGCACAAATGGGTAATGTAAGCAATACATTCTCATAAAAATACAGCTGAATCAGCCAAATTATCCCAGGTATTTTGCATATAGAATTGCATGCCGCCCACTGTACTTCGGCATAAACATTATGACAAAACAGAAACAGGTAGCAATCGATCTGGGTGAGTGTGCATGACATCACAACATAACTACTGTATGGCCTTCCCATTCACTCCACTGTAACACGTATACACCAGACACACATCCCATATTTGATGCTACTCTCAGCTCCATGCAGCACATGTAATGGGGGCACAGTGTCACTGTGAGGCCTAATACGCTCCATGATGGTGAACCTACTCTGCCAATTTAGTGCACCATGCTGATAGCATAGCTATGGTGGGGCAAAAGGGGCAACTGTCCTGGGTGCAAAGTACTGGGGAGCACAATCACCCAATCTTGATCTCTAATGCAATACCAGATTTTAAAAGCCAGTATTGCATTTGCAGTCAAATCTGAGTGCTGTGGCACTCCATGTGTGAAATAAACTATAGCAAGTGCTCTGCTTTGTTTAAAAGTAAAGAAAAAAGATCACTTTTTTAACTAAAGTCTGAGCACTGTAACATTCTGTGGAGGCAGGGTATAAACTGTAGCAAGCAATTTAGTACAGTTTATAAGAGGATTTTTTTTTTTTTTTGTAAGTAAAACAAGAGCACTTAGTGCTCCCTGCAGGCACAGTATAAACTGTAGCAACTGTTTGCTGCATTAGATCATAGGTTTATAGGTGTGTACTAAGCTAATGGCCCTGGAGCCTTTACAAGCCTAGCCCCCCAAAAAATTGCCCTGTCATCATGCCACCTGATGTTAGTTCACAGTGCCTTTATCTAGTAGGGCCACTGGAGTGATCCCTGGGGTGAGCTTTCTGTTACCCATCCACTTGTCGAGATTTCTCTTGAAGAGGGACAGTGAGGTGCTCTGCTTGGCATGAATGGGAAGCTTATTCCAGAGTATGGGTAGTCTTTGGGAAATGAACCTGTCCCTCAAGCATGTTCTCTTAACTGTGGTAATGAGGTTGTGATCTCTTGGGTGTGTAATGCAGGGGGATTGGGATTTCTTTAGGTGCAGCATTTCAAGTAGGTCTGGGTCAGACATGGCTTCGTAAGTCAAGCAGAGATCACCTCGTGGTAGACGATAAAACTGTATAAGAAGAAGTGATCTTTTTTTAAGTATTAACTTATGTATTTTTGCTTCATTATTGCCCTAATAGTTTCTAGGTACTTTATTCAGCCCAGTACAACTGCCATTAACAATGTGACTGAAGTCAGTTTTAGCCCAGTATAGATCTACCACCAGCACAGAACAAGTCTGGTTATTTCAGAGTTTTGACCCTTATTTATTTGGCCATTCTGGTGCAAAAACATAATCTCAGCAATATAATTCTGATAATAGCTGGAGATTTTTTTGTGCAATAGCTGGTATTTTTTGCAAACTAAAACTAGAAAAGTGGAAGCAAGGCTCTCAGGTTCCAGATGTATGCTGTGTGATCTGCTTTAAAATGAAGCAAAATGTGTTACAGTTATATATGATGAAGTTCATTATTTGATAATAATTTATGACATGTAATGGAAGGTAGGGTGGGTGGACAAAGGCAGAAGAAGGTGATTTATAGCATGTGGGAATGCATACTGTAAGTGATAAATGTCCACAAGAAAGTCTAAGGTAATGCACTGACTCATACAAAATGTATCATTTCAGCAGCACTTTTCAAATAGTTCAGCATTTTAGTCTTCAGTGCCAGCTGCCAGCAACTTGATAAGTTAATGAACCATTTATTATCACCCTTAATATTTTCAAGTTCTTATTGCGTAGGCTGTGATACAATTTCCAATAATGTTTGAATAGGCATACATTTTTGCTAACTCATTTTGAAAAGTTTCTCACAATGTTATTTAAAACTGTGGGTCCAGTTCAGAACTCAAGGGTGTGTCTCTCATCTTCACTTTTGCAGAAAAAAAATCACTACTGTTCCAGTCTACTTGCTACCAACAAGCACGTTACTGTGCTGTCTGCAAATTGATTTGCAAACAAATGACATGCTGAAAATTATGGAAGTTCAATGGAATCTAAACACTTTGTTTAAAAGCCCCTATAGTCGTATGATTTCTGCAGAGGTAAGTAAGTTTTATCACAAAAGAATATGTAGCTCTGCTGCATTGTCTTCTCAGTTTATTTCTGAATAATTTTGTTTACTGGAAAATCACAATGTTATTTCCACCCTCAGTTCATTTTATGGGAATCTTAGGAGCATAAAGAGTTTAATAATATGCTCAGAGTCACACCCAATATGCAAGTGAGATTTCGCTTGTTTTGGCTTTGGCTTCACAGACTAATATCTCAACAGTTATATTATGCTGTCTGCTTTTCAGGTTTAGTCTCTCATTCCAGGGACACTTCTATATTAGTATTGATTTCCTGTCTGATGATGTGGGGTAGCTATGATTTTAAAATGAGATTGAGTCCCATGTCACATCTTAAGAACATTATTCTGCATTCAAATGCCTGCATTCACCAGCAGAAAATGACTCGCACCTACTTTTTTTACTTGCATAAGAATAAGGTATTGATGTTTGAAACCTGCACCAAAGATACAGTAATAACTCATGTCACAACTCTAATTATAACAACACAAAAGGCATTTAAAAAGATTGATAACAATAATTCCTATAGAAGTGTGCAAAGGTAAAGCTATAAGACCCTTGAACTAAAGAAAAATTCAACAATGTGTTAGTAAACTGAAAGTATTTATTTACTTTTGTAATTTAATATTTTCTAACCAGATAAGATCTGATAAGTGTCACTGCGTCTTTTCACATGGGCTAAGAGGCATTGCTATTGTTAAGCAAAGCACTCAGATTCCTTTGAGTAATGAAGTATATAAAGAAGGCATCAAAAGTGCATATTTAGTATATAGTTCATATGCAGATTGTTTATTGTGTCACTCCTTTGAGACATCTATCTTAATGAATGCAACCTAAACTTAATTTTAGTTAAAATAAAATGATGCTGAGGACACTGTAAACACAAACATAGTTTTGCTTCCAGGTACTTAGCATGTCTGTGTGATGCCTCCATTTTTTTAATTAAGGACTTTTGGAACTCTGGCATAAGTAAATGTAGAGAACTACACTCAAGTCTTTGATCATAACTGACCTAAGTGTTCAACACATGGATGTCAAGAAATTTACCTTGAGAGTGAAGCAAAGCTTGAGGTGAATTATTGCATCCATGTTGATAAAACATAAGAGTCTTGACTGAAAAGATCTAATCCATCTATCTCTCCATCCATTCATCCATCCATCCGTCCATCCACAGCTGTTTTGTCCCATTTTTGGGCATGGGGTTGCGGTATCGCTTCAACAGTGACAATTACCTAGAGAAAAGGTTTATACCACCTGGTACTGTGGCACAGTATTAAAAAGAGCCAAAATCCAATCATAATTCTTTTTGAAGTGCAGACAGCTTTATCCATATCATAATCTACCAGTCACAGAAAAAAATGTGTAGGAGTAAAAATATATTTTATTGTTTTGAAATACATAAAACACTTAATGTTGCCACAAAGATAGTGATAGGAGCAAAGTATCCTTCTGAAGAACTAACAGCTTTAAAAGCTGTTAGATGCTTCACTGGTACACGATTTGTTGAAAACCGAGGCAGAGTAGTGTCATAGAGTGATGTCTCTCACAGATTTTAAAGCTTTACCCACTGTCTGTTGTGGTAGGTTCTGGTATCTGTTAAGCTCCACTGTGAAACTAGAACATAACACCACATAGAGGTTCTGAACAGAAACTTGATGAACACACTTCTGATGCCAGAAAGGTCCTTAGCAAGTCTGTCTTTTTCCCAATTTTGGAGTGTAATTGAGGTGATCCATGCACCAGCCATCTTCCCTGTACCTGTTTTTAGAGGTAAATACTTATTTTCAGGCTTCTTTTACCCTTTCACATGCTATACTTTTTTTAGAGATACATTCCTATTTTCACATTTGATTTGTCATTTCACACGCTGAACCTATTTTCAGGTTTGATTTGTCCTTTCACATGCTGAACCTATTTTTAGAGGTACATTCCTATTTTCAGGTTTGATTTGTCATTTCAGACGCTGAACCTATCTTCTGATTTGATTTGCCCTTTCACACGCTGAACCTATTTTCAGATTTGATTTGCCGTTTCACATGCTGAACCTATTTTTAGAGGTACATTCCTATTTTCAGGTTTGATTTGTCATTTCACACGCTGAACCTATTTTCAGGTTTGATTTGTCCTTTCACATGCTATACTTTTTTTAGAGGTACATTCCTATTTTCAGATTTGATTTGTCATTTCACACGCTGCACCTATTTTCAGGTTTGATTTGTCCTTTCACATGCTGAACCTATTTTAAGAGGTACATTCCTATTTTCATGTTTGATTTGTCATTTCACACGCTGAACCTATTTTCAGATTTGATTTGCCCTTTCACACGCAGAACCTATTTTCAGACTTGATTTGCCCTTTCACATGCTGTACCTATTTTTAGAGATACATTCCTATTTTCTGGTTTGATTTGTCATTTCACACGCTGCACCTATTTTCAGGTTTGATTTGTCCTTTCACATGCTGAACCTATTTTTAGAGGTACATTCCTATTTTCAGGTTTGATTTGTCATTTCACACGCTGAACCTATTTTCAGATTTGATTTGCCCTTTCACACGCTGAACCTATTTTCAGATTTGATTTGCCCTTTCACACGCTAAACCTATTTTCAGGTTTGATTTGTCATTTCACACGCAGAACCTATTTTCAGATTTGATTTGCCCTTTCACATGCTGAACCTATTTTTAGAGGTACATTCCTATTTTCAGGCTTGATTTGCCATTTCACACGCTGAACCTATTTTCAGATTTGATTTGCCCTTTCACACGCAGAACCTATTTTCAGATTTGATTTGCCCTTTCACACGCTAAACCTATTTTCAGGTTTGATTTGTCATTTCACACGCTGAACCTATTTTCAGAATTGATTTGCCCTTTCACACGCAGAACCTATTTTCAGATTTGATTTGCCCTTTCACACGCTAAACCTATTTTCAGGTTTGATTTGTCATTTCACACGCTGAACCTATTTTCAGAATTGATTTGCCCTTTCACACGCAGAACCTATTTTCAGATTTGATTTGCCCTTTCACACGCTAAACCTATTTTCAGATTTGATTTGCCATTTCACATGCTGAACCTATTTTCAGATTTGATTTGCCCTTTCACATGCTGTACCTATTTTTAGAGGTACATTCCAATTTTCAGGCTTGATTTGCCATTTCACACGCTGAACCTATTTTCAGATTTGATTTGCCCTTTCACATGCAGAACCTATTTTCAGATTTGATTTGCCCTATCACATGCTGTACCTATTTTTAGAGGTGCATTCATATTTTCAGGCTTGATTTGCCCATTCACACGCTGTGACTACTTTTAGAGGTACATTCCTTATTTTCAGGTTTGATTTGCCCTTTTACATGCTGTACCAATTTTTAGTGGTACATTCTTATTTTCAGGTTTGATTTGCCCTTGCACACACTTTTCTGGATCCCCCACCCCACCAAACACAGTTTTGAAGCTATTTAGTAAACAAGAACCCAGGCTCCGTGACCAACATTTTGGTGGCACTGACAAATTTAAAGAAAGGGAAGTAATATATTGCACCTTTTGTTTTTCTGAAGCAAAACTAAATGATTTTATGAGATAAAAATCTGCAATTTCATTTATTAAATTCTGTAGATTTTTCACTTTATCTTTGATAATATGCTTATATATTGTGTCATTTTTTTATTTTAAATGTTTTTTTAATTGTGTTTGTGAGTAGTATCCCACAATCTTACTGCCAATGAGGGGTGAGTTATATGCTACTCTGCATTAACATGCTATGTTTATTTTGTTACCCATGATTTTGGCTGATTGTACCTACTTTTCAGGAGCACTTGTACTTATGCCTAATGTCTGTAGATTGAGTGATATGCCATGCACTACAGGACTTTTCTTTTTATTGTATACACATCCCAAAAATAAGTTTTAATTATTATTGGGTGTCACAGATACATATAGAAAATAGTGTTTGTTTTCTAAGACAGCATTTCAAATAATTTATTTTATGATGTTATATGCTAGTCATTGGTATGATTTGAAATATCACATAAATACAAAAATGTATGTATTGAACATACATACATATGTATAATAGACTAAGTACTTCTAAGTTACATGCAAATATGTGGTTATAACTCATTATTAATTAATGAATTTGACATTCTGGTAACTGTGTAGATGAAACTCTCCCTTTATGTGTGTAACACAGTATATCACTTATGTAAAACAATATAGAGACAGACACATTTAAAAATGTCAACAGCAATATGTCTGGGTTATAAGAGCAGCATATTACAGAAAATATTATTGCTTACTATATAGGAGGAAGTGGCACAGAAAATATTCTATATAGCAAAAGCTGGCTAATAAATTAATAACATATTTAACAAACAGCCCATCCATGGACATAACTTTCAATGGCAATAAGTATCCAAGTGTTGGATAAACACTAACAGGAAGACACACAGAATAGGTGAAGGAAAATGGAACTTTGGTAACAGATAAAGTGGAGCTTGTGTTTTAAAGAACAGAAGTATAACAGAGTGCCTAGGTACTATATACACTAGTAAAAAGAATGGAGCGGAATAAAATCAGCCAAAAGATCTTCAAGAATTCAAAAAAACATGAGAACAAATAGTTTTTACAAGTAAGAAAAAGGTGAACTATTGAGGATAAGAAATTATGTATTGTTATTATTATGCAAGAAGCCCAGAATTTCGAGACAGAAGATATGCAAAAAGATTAACAGAGAAATTCGAGGAAATACAAATACTTCAACAAGAAATACTGTCAGAAGCTTCAAATAAAAATGTGTGTTCATTAATACAACTTATTTGTGAAGAACATTATATAGACCAAGAAACCTTGGGCCATTTGGAAAAAGAAGTGACTTAGGAAGTGCAAAAATATAAAGAACAAAATCTATAGACTCTTGAAAGGTATAAAAAAGAAATATGGACATGGGAAAGAAAGCTAGATCGGATATGGTGCAATATTTGTGCAAAGGAAAAGGTCAAATCAATACAAGAAAGGCTGTCCCAAAGATATTTGAAGAGAAATATAGCCAAAGGCATACCGATATTGAACATTTCACAACAAAAAAGTAAGATCACAAAGAGGGAGTGTAGAACAGGTGATTAGTAAAATAGAAGTTAAGAAAAATAGAAGTTGAAGTTATGGAATACTTCTGAAGTGAAGGGTTTAGTGTTGAAAGTCTAACACAGGTTATATAACAGCATGATGGAACAATGAGTTCCCAAAGTAAGGAAGAAACAGGAGGAGCAGGAGACATCTGATGAACAAATATGGACATGGGAAAGAAAAAGAGATTTAAAATGGTGCAAGATCTGTGCAAAGGAGAAAGCAAAACTAATTAATACCAAAAGAGCCACACCAAAGATATTTGAAGTGAAATACAGGCAAAGGCATCCAGACATGGAAAATATTACAATACAAAAAATAAGAAAACAAACAGGAAAAGGAGAAAAGAAGATTAGTACTGGGGAAGTTAAAGAAATAGAAACTGAGGTGATGGAGTACCTGCAAAGTAAAAGATTTAGTGTAGAAAATATAACTCAGATAACATCACAGCAGGATAGAGCAATGGATCTCCAAATTAAGGAGAAACCAGTAGAGCAGGAAATATCTGATCATTTGCCATATGAGGACACGTTGCAGCCTTCCATAGGAAGCTAGTACAAACATTCAGGTGGAGTTGCACAGCAAGGGAATGAACAGGAAACTGTGGCAACTCTGTTGCAGTCAATGTTGTGGAGTGATGTGAGTTTCCATATGAGATAGCAACGGATGATACAGGATGAAACTGAAGAGAATGTGGCACAGGAAAATACTCTGGAACTTTCTATAGAATGTCCTTCACAGGAAATGGAGAACAAAGAATGTGCCCTATGTTTAGAAGAAAATGATCTAAGAGAAGAATTGCTTGCTTTATTAGGGATGGACATACATAGTAAAATTAACGAAAGAAATAGACTACACAAAGTCAATAAAACCCAAAATGTTAGAAGTTTGATAAAACAAATGAACACAGCAATTAAGACTGACCATAGAGATTCATGCAATATAACAGAAGTAAATAGAATATATTACTCTGTAGCTAAATTAATAATAAAGTCTTACCACAAAAACACAGGGTAGTAAGGGAAAGGAAGGGGAGAAATCGAATGCCATCATGTCAGTATCAAATAGAGAAATCTATAAAGCAATTAAAACAAGAAGTGTCACTGTTAGAAGAGTATAGAAGAGGGAAGAGATCAAAAGGATACTCAGAAAGACAGACAAAACAAAAGCAATGCTCAATATAGGAACAGATCAGGATCTATTGTGCACTATCACACATAATAAACTAAAAATATCAGCACAGACAGTAAAAACTTAGAAGATATGCAGAGAATTATAAAGGAAAAGTACAAAATAAGCAATTTATTGATGATCCATAAGAGCTTTATAGAGAATTGGGAAACAAGGCAAAAGGAATTGAAACACCACCAAAAAAGAAGAAATAGATAATTTTTTTAGAAATATCTATGAGGATCCTATGGAACATAACAAAGATGTTAAATGGATAGAAGAATTAAAAGAACAAATAAGAAGATCAAATGTACAGGATATTAACTGGGATGATGAAATGGCCACAGATATTGAAATAGAGGTTAGAAAAACTTCTAATTAGAAAACCCCAGGCCAAAGTGCAGTACTAAACCTCTGGCTAAAAGCATTAACATCTTTACATAAAGCTTTAGCCATGAGTAAGAAGTATTTACATGCACACTCTGAACAGACACCAGCCTGGTTAACAACAGGAAAAACAATACTCCTACTTAAAAGCAAACCTGCAGGCTATCCTAAAAACTATAGACCAATAACTTGCCTTCTGATGATGTATAAACTATGCATTGGAATTGATGCCGATGGAGTTTATAGTCATTTAGAAGAAAACTCAATCATTGCACTAGAACAAAAGGGTAATAAAGGAAAGCCATATGGAACAAAGGATCATTTGTTGTTAAATGAAGTCATAATGGAGAACTGTAAAATGGAGAAGAATCTAAGTATGGTATGGATAGACTAAAAAAAAGCATTTGACAGTATTCCACATCCATGGATAAAAGAGTGCTTAAAATGTGTAAGGCACATCCTACACTGATTGATTACATTACAATAACCATAAAACAATGACAAACTACTTTGCTGTTAAGCCATGATAAAGGAGAAATTATTATCCCAGGGATAGAAATTCAAAGGGGGGTATTCCAGGGTGACTCTGTCACTGCTGCTCTTTTGTCTTGCCCTTTACCCATTAAGCTGTCTATGTAACAGATTAATTCATGGCTGCTAGAAAACAACAAAGTATAAAGACTTCTCATCTTCTTTTTGCAGATGATTTACAATCATATAGTTCATCAGATGAAGAACTGAAAGCACAACTGCAAGTGGTTAAAGCATTTTCTGATGATATAAGAATGTAATTTGGTCTTGATAAATGTACAAAAGCAACCTTTAAATCAGGAAAGCTGCAGCACCAAGAAAACATCAGTTTAGCACAGGAATGTGATATGAAAGAACTTGAGCAAGAAGGAGTGTATAAATATTTGGGAATTGAAGGATTAACAAAAAACATTAACAAATGTAGAACTTAGTAAGGAACATTTTAGAAGACTTAAATTAATACTGAAAACAGCATTGACATTAGGGAACAAAGTCCAAGCTATAAAGCAATTTGCTCTTCCTGCACTAACTTACAGTTTTGGAGTGATTGACTGGCCCCAAAACGTGTTGGATTGGTTAGACAGGAAAGCAAGAAAGATGCTTCATGCTCATCAAATGATTTGCAAAAATCAGTGCATAGCAAGACTATATATTCTCCATTCTGAAGGAACGTGGGCCCCCTCAAAATTGATTACATATATAAATCTGCAATCATAGGACTGTATATATATTTGCTAACTTCACAAGACCCAAAGATAATGAAAGTTTTGAAACATGAGGAGAAGAAGTCTAAGATGACTTCCTTGCTTAGTTTAGCAGAAGCATATAGGTGTCAAGTGGAATGCAAATCAAACCAGAAGTAGGTAAAAAATCATGCAGCAACTGAATGTGCCAAAAATCTAAAGAAAGAATATAAGGTGAAGGATCAGATGAAAAGACAAGAAATGTGGAAAATGCATAAACATACTAGCACGTATAGAAAACTCTTGGAACAACTTCATGTCGCTCAGGACTGAATGCAGGAATAGTTAAGGAGAGGTGAATTTAAACCAAAGGATGGAAGATTAATATGGGTGGCCCAAGGCAATGAATTACTTACATGTTGGTTTACAAAGTCCATTGAGCATGTGGCAGAAACAGAGAACTCTTAAGATTTTATAAATCAGAACTGGAAACAGTCGCACATCTTGGTTGTGATATACTAATGGCAGAAGGATTGTATACTGAAAGGCATAATAATGTGGCAAGACTGTTGCATTGGGGAGTGTGCAAACATTATAATATTGAAGTAGCTAAAAAACATAGAAACATAAACCACACAGTATTATAGAGAATGATGAAATTTATATCACGTGGGATCACCCCTTACCAACAGTTCAAAAAATAGATGCGAGAAAACCAGACATACTGGTCCATGAAAAGAAAACAAAACTAGCATTGATCATTGAAAATGCTACAGCCAATGACTACAGTGTTTTATGTACAGACAGAGATGCAAAGTCATAAAATACCAGGATTTGCAGGCAGAAACAAGGGTGGTGCAGAAGAAGGATACAAAGACATTTCCAACATTAGTAGGAGCAATGGGTATTATAAAAAAGAATAAAAAATAAATAAACAAAAAACAGAGAAACTAGTGGTCTTAAAACTTTGTTGATGAGCTCAGTCACAATAATTTTCAATAATCATGAAGCCCAGGTAGTGTTCCAAAGCAACAAGCCTTTATTCGTCACAGACAAGTGATCCTCTCTAACAAAAAATCAGACATATTTTAACAATGGTAAACATATCAGCTTTTATATATGTAGAAGTAGGTTGTGGAAAATATGCGTATTGTTTAATTTTAAACCAGCCTATTCATGGCAAACCCTATAAAAAGGGCCGTAAAAGTATATTTTAGAACGGCCATTACCACTCCCCCCACACACATACACACACACATTACTACTGATTAGATAAAGCTAAGTCCTAGTTAAGGAAAACACTACCTATCTATTTTCAACCCACATTCCAAGATCAGATATTAAGAAAAGCATAACATATACATAAAATAGCTTTAACTAAAATCGCTTTCTGCTAACTAATGCAGTAAAGCCTTCATCAGGTCTGTGACAAGAACTAAAATCAAGAAAAACACATAACTATCTAACCATAGACATAATCAAACTAGAACATTATAAATATAAAAATACAGCTGTCTAATAATATCTAGTAAATATCCATCCATGTGTATTAGTGTCATAAAAACAAAGTTATTAACAGCTCAGGAAAAAATGTCAGTGCTTTAAAAAACTGTCATGTTTACCACTCTAAACACATTTATACAATGAAAAATAGTAGAACAACCACACAAAAAATACAGAAAACAGTGGATGAAATAAGCTAGTAATGTATAAAGTGTGCAGGTGTGTTTCTAGAAATTAAACAATATGTATATTTTCTACACCTAATTCTAAGTATATAAAAGCTGATATGTTAAAATATTTATGATTTTTTATTACACGGGATCGCTCGTCTGTGGTAAATAAAGGCTTTTGAACACTACTCGGGTTTCATGATTTTTGGAAATCATTGTGACTGAGATCATCAACAAAGTTTTAAGAACACTAGTTTCTCTGTTTTTTTTTGCCCGCAACTCTCATGTTTGTGAGGTTGGAACTAGACAGATTCCTGTACTTGTTTATTTTTTTATAAAAAAATAATTTATAATTAATTGTATTTATATTACCGATACATGTAACTCCATATGGATTGCAGAATGAGTCATTACTGGATACATTGTGCATGTGGCGAAGATCATTTCTGTCTAACAGCAAAGACTGAAAAATACAAATTTCATGGACTTTAATCATACTTTGATTTAAGAATGGGGTCCATTCCCATCATAGCATTAGAAACCCAAAAGACTTGCAGAAATTACAAAAGGCAGCATGTAATTTTGCTACAGCCATAGAAGTTCAGGCCTTAATTATGGAACCACAGTTACTGCACAGCAATAACATGGATTGCCTCAGTTGTTACTGTGATTTATGGAAGATTTTCTTTCAGTATGGCTTTGAGTTTTAAGAACTGGTAGTTAGTGAATGAGGGTGTTTCATACTGCGCAGATGTTTCTAAACTTGAAGTGGAGTTCAATGGATGTTTTCTGCAGTAGAATCTTGCAAATGGGAAATAGCAACAATTATTTGCTTCAGTAGTTTTGCCCTTTTTGTGGCCATTGAGTTAGTATATTTAGGTAAGCTGTGTGAAGGGTGAAGTGCTCCATATGAGCAGAGCTGGATCATGGTCAAATGGGGCCCTAAGCAGGGTAATAGACCTTGCCTTCCCCACACAGCCATTTCAGTGCCCCATTACTTGGATCTGTCCCCCTAATTCCACAGATACTGTTCAACATTGTCAGTGTGCATATTGTTTTCTTATTTACCTTTGAAATTATTACTGATATGTGGATTTAATTTAAAACTTAATTTATCTATCCATTATTCACCAAGCTAGTCCCATTAGACTAGTTGGCTGTTTTTAGGGAGACCAGAGGTGGTATTTATACTACTAGAGGAAACTTGGCAGGGGAACTCAGGAAATCTCTCCTTATTCTTTTTGATAGGTGCAGTGGGATCTTTTATATCTACCTGAGCTACTGCCAATTCAGTCAAAAGATGCCTTGGTTTAACATCTCTTCTGAAGGACAACACACTCAGGAGTGCAGCACCCCCTTATGCTACACTGCAGTGTCTGCAATGCACCTTCATGGTGTGGGAGAAGAAATCAAAGCCTTCTGTTCCAAAGGCAAGTGTGCTGCCTGTTGCACCAGTAATACTGCTTTCAGATTTTATAGCACAAACACTGATGGCCATTTGCTAAACAAAACAGTTGCACATTGAAAACAGACTTTACATGAGCACAGTAAACTTCTCTCCCCTTGAAGTTCTCATTCATTGAAAATGCATTTAAACTCACATTCATTGAAAATGTATTGAAACTCACATACATTGAAAATGCACCTGGCCAGTGGCAGTTTAAATGTACCTTGGTGCGCTGGCTGTTTTCAATCCATGGCCCCCCTGCATACATTTTATGACCATGCATAAATGCATGTGATCTTTGATTCACCTTCCTAATTGTTTTACATGTATTTATTGTTTAATACACCATTTGTTAGAGTGCATTTTGAATTTGTATTTTTGAACATTTTCTATAGCAAAGTGCCTGAATCAGTAATGACAAAAGAACCCATTTCAGAACATTTCAGCCAACTCTATTGACTGACATTGACTGATTGACTGTAATGATCTGTGATTTACCAAAGGGTCTAGCAGCTGGTGAAGAAGACTCTTGTCTTCTGTAACCAAGATACAGAGTTTGAGCCTGGGAAAGTCTGTTTAACTGGTGCCCTCTCTCTAACTATGGTATTTTACACATCCACACACACATATTACAAAGTAGTCCTGCCTGCAAAAAAAAAAAAAAATCATTGCTAATGCAGTCTTGTTCCATTTAGCTAGCTCCATTGCTTATGCTTTGTTCTCATATTTGCCCACCCAGCTAATCAAATCTCATGCTTTGTTCATAGGTTCATAGGTTTATACTAGGCTATCTGCCCTAAGGCATTTATAAGCCTAGCCCAAAGTTTTTGTGGCTTACGCCACC